>NC_051239.1:17220724-17348224 GCF_015220715.1 Pygocentrus nattereri
ATCAGGCTACCAGTTTATCAACCTTAGGAGCTGCTGCTGTCCACTAATGAAACTAATGACGCCTTGATGGCGTAGAACATTCACTAAGCCGCGTGTAACCCGTATAAAATGAAAACAGTGAAACAGGTCAAATGAATAAAGTCTTTCTCGATATCACGTGATCAACGCGCAGATTCTCACAGGCCTCATTTACATATACTGCGGCTGTGTGGCGCGAGCGGCGCGGAAAGTCCGCTGTTCAGTGACCGGCGCTTTCACGCAGGCTGCGCGTGCGGAGCGGCGGAGTCCCAGACGCCGCAGTGAAGCGCCGCGGTGTTGAGAGAGAAAACCTGAAATCAGCCATAAAAATAAATGATAATAAACAGAAGATCATTAAAACCAGGCTGTGCTGCAGACAGATCTCCCGGATGTTCTACCAGGCCTGAAACTGCTCTCTAATCCGAAGTCTGAACGCTGTCCATGATCAACATACTCACCCTGTACATTTAGAGATGGGAGTTCTGTTCATCAGTGACCGAACTGACCACTTATCCATCCGGACACAGGCAGTGAAGAGCAGCACAGCAGTAAAGAAGAGCTGAAAAAGGAGAAAAGGAGAAATCAGCACCTGGAGTTCTGCACATATTCAGCAGTGTGGGTTCCTCACTCTGTCACATTCCTGCTAAACGAACCTCTCTGAGCTCTTAATCCCCATTACAGTCCTGTAGATGAGCGTTCCCTCTGAGAGAAATCAGAGCAGCAGCCCACTGAACAAACAGCCCTGCAGCTGAAGTTATCAATGCACCATAGATCAAAGATGATAAAAGGGTCTTAAAGAGACAAAGTCAGGAGTTACAGTGCAGCCCGAACAAACTCATTCATAGAACAGAGGAACATTAAACTCGTTAGTCTCAGATCACGAGATTAGGATGATAAACTACCTCTTACATTATAAAGAGTAAAGCGGCTCTGCTGACGTCATCATTTTATATCAACAGATAAACCCAGACTGAGAGTGGATCCTCAGAGCTCAGTCTATACTGGAGACACAGTTACTCTGACCTGTGAGCCGCCGTATCAGTCTGACTGGAGCTTTTACTGGAAGAAAGACTCTCAGTATATAAATCATCATCAGAGCACATACAGTATAACAGAGTCTCATCCAGGAGAAGCAGAGTTTAGTTGTATAGCACTGAGGGGAGGCTATCAGACAGAGGACAGTGATCCCGTCAGGATTACAGTGAGAGGTATGACATGTTTTCTGTTTTCTGTTTACTTTTTTTTTTTTTTTTTACCAATGTCTTGATTTTAGAAAGACTGTTATTTTAATTTTACATTTTCAAATTTTCATTTTAATTGTTATAAAATTATTTCAGTTTTCTATAAAGTTATAAAATAATGTGATGAGTTTTCAGAGAATTAATGGCCCATTACACTAAATCCTATAAAACTGAAGGTCCATTTAAAATAAATAAATAACTCATTATATTAATTTAATATATTATTATTATTATTATTATTATTATTATTATTATTATTATTAAATATTAACAGTGATTGTTTTGATGTATTTAAGTCCAGTGTAAAGTAATAAATCCAGGCTAGTAATAAGATAAATAGTTATAAATCAACATTTATAGGGATTTTCTATTGAGAGGCGTCTGTCCTGAACCCTCACCTCTACATTTACACTTGTCTACATAATATTTTCTCTTTGGTCCCGTTTTAATAAAACATTCATTTGATCAGTTATAAAAATAATCAGAAATGTTGTCCCTCATTTTCATGTCCTTACTGTAACAGGGGGTCCTTATTTTAGCCACGCCCCTGCATTTTAGAGCAGGCACTGAGGCTGCATCTCTGCCCCTCATGGTGTGCAGTTTTCACTGTTTTGAGGTAAATTTGCCCCAAATCTGAAAATCCTAGTGTAACATTAGGAATCGTCAGCACTGAAACACATTTTCTAGAATGAAGTTGATTTTTGTGCTTAAATGAAAAATATTATGGTTGTATGTGTTTCCAGCTGTTCAGAGCTGAGCTTGCTAATCATATAAGAAAGCATTATTGAGTAAAATCTCTACTGAAACACTCACTATGAAAACAGTTGGTAAAGTTCTGGAAGTGTTATGGATGTTTTTCTAGTGAAAAATTGGAATTATTAATGATTTGTTTAAATAAAATAAACTATAAAGTAATTAAGCTATAGAGTCATTCAAGACTAAATGATTTCAGTCTAAATTCCACATCAGTTAAAATAATCCATTTACATTAAAACTCATCTTTGAGCAGAGAGACCAAAAGATTCCACTAAAATCAGCTGTTAATCTTTTTGAAAATTATACAAATATACAGATTTTAAAGATGCTCTTCAGATTTTCATCATATTGTCATCTTTGAACAGAGAGACCAAAAGCTACAGTGAACGTCCAGCCAGCTGGTCATGTGTTCATCAGAGAGAGAGTTACTCTGACATGTGAAATAGAAAGTGGAGATGACTGGAATTATGAATGGTATAAGAATAATAATCTTCTCAGAGATGTTCAAAGGAAGAAATATGAAATCTCTAATGTTGATCAGACTCATGCAGGTGATTATACCTGTAAGGGAACACAGTCAACAGGCCGAATCTACACACACACCAGTGCAGCTGCTACACTGACTGTATCAGGTGAGTTTGGCAAATTCCCCTTTAAAATGTCAGAAGTACATGTAGCTCATCTCATAAACACAGGCAGCATCAGCTGATGGTAATAATTGGCCTTTGAATGAAAACTTGAGGATATAATTTTTGTCTTTAATTTCTGTAACTATAGAAAATAAAAACATCCGTCTCGTTAGTCTCAAATCACGAGATTAGGATGATAAACTACCTCTTATATTATAAAGAGTAAAGCGGCTCTGCTGACGTCATCATTTTATATCAGCAGATAAACCCAGACTGAGAGTGGATCCTCAGAGCTCAGTCTATACTGGAGACACAGTTACTCTGAGCTGTGAGACGCCGTATCAGTCTGACTGGAGCTTTTACTGGAAGAAAGACTCTCAGTATATAGATCATCATCATCAGAGCACATACAGTATAACAGAGTCTCATCCAGGAGAAACAGAGTTTAGGTGTGTAGCACTGAGGGGACACTACCTGTCAGAGGACAGTGATCCCGTCAGGATTACAGTGAGAGGTATGACATGTTTTCTGTTTTCTGTTTACTTTTTTTTTCTTTTTTTTTTACCAATGTCTTGATTTAGAAAGACTGTTATTTTAATTTTACATTTTCAAATTTTCATTTTAATTGTTATAAAATTATTTCAGTTTTCCATAAAGTTGTAAAATAATGTGATGAGTTTTCAGAGTATTAATGGCCCCTTACACTAAATCCTATAAAACTGAAGGTCCATTTAAAATAAATAAATAACTTATTATGTTGATTTAATATATTATTATTATTAAATATTAACAGTGATTGTTTTGATGTATTTAAGTCCAGTGTAAAGTAATAATTCTAGTGAAAAATTTGAATTATTAATGATTTGTTTAAATAAAATAAACTATAAAGTAATTAAGCTATAGAGTCATTCAAGACTAAATGATTTCAGTCTAAATTCCACATCAGTTAAAATAATCCATTTACATTAAAACTCATCTTTGAGCAGAGAGACCAAAAGATTCCACTAAAATCAGCTGTTAATCTTTTTGAAAATTATACAAATATACAGATTTTAAAGATGCTCTTCAGATTTTCATCATATTGTCATCTATGAACAGAGAGACCAACAGCTACAGTGAACGTCCAGCCAGCTGGTCATGTGTTCATCAGAGAGAGAGTCACTCTGACATGTGGAATAGAAAGTGGAGATGACTGGAATTATGAATGGTATAAGAATAATAATCTTCTCAGAGATGCTCAAAGGAAGAAATATGAAATCTCTAATGTTGATCAGACTCATGCAGGTGATTATACCTGTAAGGGAACACAGTCAACAGGCCGAATCTACACACACACCAGTGCAGCTGTTACACTGACTGTATCAGGTGAGTGTGGCGTCTTTCTCACTGGATTTCTATAATTAACAGTCAAAACTATATTACTGTAATAAAATAAATGTAAAAATAATGAACCACACATATCAGTGGGGCTGGTTTTAGGGTTTTCTGGAAGTGCAGTGAAAAATGTTCTGCTTTCCCCCTTTTTGAGTTTCTCCAGTTTAGTTGAATGTATTTATTTTTCTCTCTCAACCTCCAGAAAGTCACACATTCAATCATGTTGAGATCTGATGTTTAACTCGGTTGTTTTCTTTTTATCTTATAATATTTTTTCAGCTCCAGTTTAGGAACCTTCTGGTTTTCCCTTACTTGGCATTTCCTCTTCCTTTTGACTAAGTGGATTAACTAATCTCCTAGAAGTTTCTCCTGAACAATCAATAACTTATAGACTGTGTTCATTTGAATTAAATAAAGTTTTTCTCTACATTGACCTACAACTTTAGGACAAGTTTAACCACAGACAATAGAAATAAAACGTTTGTTTGTTGGTGTAAATAGAGTCTAGTCTAAAACTGGACACTTCCAGTCCTACAAGAGAACCTCAGAAGTTCACTGTAAAAGCATTTTATTTGGGTCACCATATCTGATGATCGATCATCTTGAGAAATCATGCATTAGAGAAGTTCTCATGGTCAGCAATAATTAACCAACTACAAAATCCAAAGAAAGTCCTGCCTTCCTTAGTTACTGTTGCTACATCCATCATCCTTTTAGTTCTGGTAACCTGGTAGCATCTGTAACACTAACAGACTAAAACATTGAGATATAAAGAAGAATTCAGAAGCTCACAGAGCAGTAAGTCTGGTAACATGTAACATAGAAACTGACTGTAAAAGACAGTGAAGACTTACATGTTTAAAAACTGACAAAATATGAATGCTGGCCAATTTAAAGAGAACAAAAAATGGGTTGAGGAAACCGTGTTTACATTAGTCACACCAGCAGATTTGTTTAGTCCAGGGTGTCCAGTCTGATCTGCAAAAGGTTGACGTGTCTGTAGATTTTCATTCTGACTAAACAGAAGCTCACCTGAGTCCACTTGTTCAATCAGTTGGTCTCAGTCTTCAACAACTGACCATGACCTGTGTTACACTGAACATAATCAGAATCAGAAGAAGTTTTATTGCCATTGTCAATGAACAGGATTCACAGACTAGGAATTTTGCTTCGGCATGAAGGTGCAATGTAAAAACAAGTAGTAATAGGCATGCAAAATTAAGTCCACATAAATAAATACTCTATGCAAATATATAGATAGAATGAATAAAAATAAAAATACAAAAGGCATGTACAACAGTACTATATACAACAGTGCAGGTGGAGTAGTGCAATTCAAGTAAAGTGACCAAGGCAGGGTTATAAAGAGGTAAGTGACGTGATTATATATTGTTCTTGAGTCCAGTGGCAGAGGGAAAGAAACTGTTCCTGTGGCGGGAGGTTCTGGTCCGAATGGACCGAAGCCTCCTGCCCGAGGGGAGTGGATCAAATAGTCCGTGTGCGGGGTGAGAAGGGTCTGCTATAATCTGTCTGTGTTACATTAAACCAACACTGCTACATCTCTAAATAACATGAAGCTGAAAGTCTAAATTCTATCAGCTGAACTTTGTTCTTCATCAGCAGTAAAAGTCAAACCTACAATCACCTCAAACCCTGAAGGAGCTGCACTGACAGGAAACACAGTGACTCTGTACTGTAAACTCCATCAGTCTGCTGGATGGACGTTTTACTGGTCCAAACACACACAGAGCTCTGAGAAGGAGACCATCACCAACGTCTACACCATCAGCTCAGTTAGACTCTCTGATGGAGGTCAGTACTGGTGCAGAGCTGGCAGAGGAAACCCAGTCTACTACACACACTTCAGTGATGCACTCTGGGTAAACGTTACTGGTGAGTAATGTTATACAGTATTAATTGTATAATTGTATTATAATGTAATAAAATGTTATACATGTAACAATTTGTATTTATAGAACTACATTTTGGAATATTTTAAAGTGGCTAATTTTCCTACTTAAAAAGTTCAACATGAAGTAGAATAAATAAAGGATGAATAACAGGTTACTGATCCACTCTTAACACTAATCATTGGGGAGCTGTGACTAGATGACTAGATTGGGGTGAAATAGACTAACCATTGGGGATCGTTACATGACAGAAGGACCGACTCTCCGCAGCCCCCACACGAAATGCAAACGAGATTAACACAAAAAGGCAAGGGAAAATTTAAGGGGTTGTGGACTGGAGGTTAGGGAACTGGCCTTGTGACCGGAAGGTCGCCGGTTCGATCCCCAGCACTGACAGTCCATGACTGAGGTGTCCTTGAGCCAGACACCTAACTCCCAACTGCTCCCCAGGCGCTGTGGATAGGGCTGCCCACCGCTGCGGGCAAGTGTGCTCACTGCCTCCTAGTGTGTGTGTTCACTAGTGTGTATGTGGTGTTTCACTTCACGGATGGGTTAAATGCGGAGGTGGAATTTCCCCGTTTGTGGGATGAAAAAAGTATCACTTAACTTAAAGGAAGCAAAGGTTTCTTAGTGTGATGCCAAAGATGAAACACTTTGGTTATTTAAAAAACCTTTCTTTCAGTGGTTCTTTGGAGAACCATTTATGTGAATGGGATATGGAATGTAAGTTTAAAGAACCCCTGTGTAACATATAAAGGTTCTATTAAAATGTATTTTCTAGCACTACATCCAAACCTAGAACCATTCAGGAACCGTTAGTTTATCCAGGGAGAATCCTTCAATTTACAATGTTTAAAGGTTCATTAAAACTTTAAAAGGCTCTTCATGCTCACAAATCTCTTCTCCAAACATGGTTCTTTAAGACTGTAGTGGTTCTACTATGGCATCACTCAAACAGCTCCGTGGCACCTTTTTATTTTTTTAAGGAGTGTCAAACAAATAAAGTCTGAATACTGTAGGAGCTCAGGAGATTCATTCAAACAATCCTGTAAGCCTGTTAGGAGGAAACACCCAGAGAGAGGAGAGTCACCAAAGAGTGTGTTCTCAGTCAGAGGTCTGCTGCTTTAACAGAAAACCTCTAATCACTATCATTTAGATTTTCATTAAAATGCATTCAGCAGTATTTTTTGTTCTACATTACAGTGATTTTATTGTTTGTGTATCATGTTTGTCCCATTCAGGAGCTCCAGTCTCAGCGCTCAGTCTGCTCAGCCGTTTAATGGCAGTGTCTCCATATTTGCTGGTGTCCATCGTGCTGGGGATCAAATGCTACAGAGCTCGAGGTAAAAACTCAGTCTCCCTGTGTGCTTCTTCAAAGTGCCAGTAGTGGGTCACTTAAGCTGGGTGTAAACTACACAACTAGGCTTTTACCAAGATTTCAGAAATGTAGATCACTCACTGAACATCAGTCTTTCACACAATTTCCTGTATTTTTGCTGTGATGCTGTGCGCACTAGATGAAAACATAAAAACAGGGCCACCAAAACACACTGCAAACCTCAAACCTCCACCATCATCATTTGGAACCAACAAAGCTAAACTGGACTGGAGCTGTATGAGCTTGAGAAAAGCAAATGTCCTTCTATTCCACAAGGAGAGCTGGAGAGACATTTTACTGCAAACCAGCAGCTGATTCAAACGCTTTTGTTTGACTTGAAGCCTCGCCAACGCTATTACAGTGTTAAAAAGTAGCCAGAAGAGGGTTAATGACTCTTTATTGCCTCTCTGCATGAACATTAATAGGAGTTTCCCTCTCAAAGCACAAAAGACTGGGATGATATTATTACAATGAAGCACATCTTCTGATTAATTAAGGCTGACTGTAAAAAATGACTGCATTCTTTAATGCCTGTGAGAAGCTGGTCATATTACGGCCTTTAATGTGGTTATTTAATGACTGTTGATGCTGAGAGAGAAAAGAGAGTTTAACCAACACCTTTATTTTCATCTTTGATGAAGAGAATCATTCAGAATGCTCTCTGTGTCAAATTATTCTTAATTTGATGCAAAAAAACTCGAACATTTAGTTTTAGTGAACTTTAAAACAGAATTTCCTGATTCTGTGGATAAATTTCACACATTTTATAATCACTGAAGAGCCTAAAGTGCACATTTGGTCTAAATAGTGATTTTCTTTCTCAAGCTATTGTGAACCTTTTTTATTTCTGATATCAGTGCATTACTAAAGCTACTTGTGACTTTGTTCATGTCGTGGCCTCTGTCACAGAAATGTCAAGGCTAAGGCTGACGTCATGGGGTCATCAGAGGTCACACAGGGGACAATAGCAAACGAGCTATTTGCCCCAACTAGGCTAGCCTCAGTGAGCTAAATGACGCTACAGAGTGGTTTTTAAGCAGTCAGAGAGTGGAATACATAAACATTATGAATAAGTTCTTCGTTTATTCTTAAATGCTCTGAATCAGTGGCTGAATAGACTCTTACTGAAGACTGATGTGAAGTGGTGATCATTGTGTTTTCACAGCTGGACCTGATGAGGAGAACAGAACATAAGAACAGTGAGGGAAGCTGGAGCGTCTTCCTGAGTGAATACCAGGATTTTACATTCTATATATTTTAATGTGCTTTAACAGCCAATCAGAGATTACTCAGTCTGACAGGTCAGAAAAGAGGCCTTATAACATCACGGCTGTGATGATCTACGACCAAATCACGGCCGTGCTGTTCTTTTGCAACAGCGCACTGACTCTCGTGTTCTATTGTTTATTAAGCTACAATCTCTTTGGCCTGAAAAGATGAAGCTCCTGAACAAAAATGAAGAGTCAGAAAAACCAAATTCATTCTAATTATTCAGGCCAGAACTATGATAAATATTGATCTTATACTCTTTATACCTACATTTCTTTGTTAGTTTTAAGTTGTTAATTACCTCTCCTTGGATCACCACCTTATCGTGGTGGAGGGGTTTGCGTGCTTGAATGATCTTAGGAGCTATGTTGTCTGGAGCAAAAGCTCCTGGTAGGGTCTCCCATGGCAAACTGGTCCTAGGTGACAGGTCAGACAAAGTGTGATCCATAATAACCCCTATGAAGACACAAAAGCAGGACTTGTGTACCCTGCCCGGAACAGGGTTACCGGGGCCCCACCCTGGAGCCAGGCCTGGGGGAGGGGCTCGCCAGCGAGCGTCTGGTGGCCGGGCATTTACTCATGGTGCCCGGCCGGGCCCAGCCCGAAGGAGTTACATGAGTCCCCCCTCCCATCGACCCACCACCAATGGGAGGGGCAGTAGTAGGGGTTCGGTGCGTTGTGGATCGGGCAGTGTCCAAAGGCGTGGGCCTTGGCGTTCTGATCCTCGGTTGCTGAAATTGGCTTTTGGAACTTGGAACGTTACCTCACTGGCGGGGAAAGAGCCTGAGTTGGTGCGCGAGGTTGAGAGATACCGGCTAGATATAGTCGGGCTCACCTCAACACACAGCTTGGGATCTGGGTCCAATCTCCTTGAGAGGGGCTGGACTTTATTCTTTTCTGGAGTTGCCCATGGTGAGAGGCGGCGGGCAGGTGTGGGCTTTCTCATAGCCCCTCGACTCGGTGCCTGTATGTTGGGGTTTTCTCCGGTGGACGAGAGGGTAGCTTCCCTACGCCTTCGGGTTGGGGAACGGGTCCTGACTGTTGTCTGTGCTTATGCACCGAACAGCAGTTCAGAGTACCCAGCCTTCTTAGAGTCCTTGGGAAGGGTGCTTGAAGGTGCTCCTCCTGGAGACTCTATTGTCCTACTGGGGGACTTCAATGCTCACGTGGGCAATGACAGTGAGACCTGGAGGGGTGTGATTGGGAGGAATGGCCTCTCTGATCTGAACCCGAGTGGTGTTCAGTTTTTGGACTTCTGCGCAAACCACAGTTTGTCCATCACGAACACCATGTTTGAACACAAGGATGTCCATAAGTGCACATGGCACCAGGACACCCTAGGCCGCAGTTCAATGATTGACTTTGTAGTCGTGTCATCGGACTTGCGGCCATGTGTTTTGGACACTCGGGTAAAGAGAGGAGCTGAGCTGTCAACTGATCACCACCTGGTGGTGAGTTGGATCAGGTGGTGGGGGAAGATGCCGGTCAGACCAGGCAAGCCCAAACGTATAGTGAGGGTTTGCTGGGAACGTCTAGCAGAAGAACCTGTCAGATTGATCTTCAACTCACACCTCCGTCAGAACTTTGACCAGATATCGGGGGAGGTGGGGGACATTGACTCAGAATGGGCCATGTTCCGTTCCTCCATTGCTGAAGCGGCTGACTGTAGCTGTGGCCGTAAGGTAGTTGGTGCCTGTCGGGGCGGTAATCCTCGAACCCGGTGGTGGACACCCCAGGTGAGAAATGCCATCAAGCTGAAGAAGGAGTCCTACCGGGCATGGTTGGCCTGTGGGACACCAGAGGCAGCTGGCAGGTATCGACAGGCCAAGCGATCTGCGGCTTCAGTTGTCGCCAAGGCAAAAACCCGTGTATGGGAGGAGTTTGGTGAGGCCTTGGAAAGTGACTTTAAGTCGGCTCCGAAAAGATTCTGGCAAACCGTCAGGCTACTCAGAAGGGGAAAGCAGTGTGCCACTAGCACTGTATATAGTGGAGATGGTGTGCTGCTGACTTCGACTGAAGACGTCATTGGGCGGTGGAAGGAGTACTTTGAGGACCTTCTCAATCCCACCGACACGTTCTCCAGTGAGGAGGCTGAGTCTGGGGACATGGGAATAGGCTTGTCCATTACTGAGGCCGAAGTCGCTAAGGTAGTTAAGAAGCTCCTTGGTGGCAAGGCTCCAGGGGTGGATGAGATCCGCCCTGAGTTCCTCAAGGCTCTGGATGTTGTGGGGCTGTCTTGGCTGACACGCCTTTTCAACATTGCGTGGACATCGGGGGCGGTGCCACTGGATTGGCAGACTGGGGTGGTGGTGCCTCTTTTTAAAAAAGGGGACCGGAGGGTGTGTTCCAACTACAGGGGAATCGCACTCCTCAGCCTCCCTGGCAAGGTCTATGCAGGGGTACTGGAGAAGAGAGTTCGGCTTATAGTCGAACCTCGGATCCAGGAGGAACAGTGCGGGTTCCGCCCTGGTCGTGGAACACTGGACCAACTCTTCACCCTCTCCAGGATTCTGGAGGGTTCATGGGAGTTTGCCCAACCAGTCCACATGTGCTTTGTGGATCTGGAGAAGGCATTCGACTGTGTTCCCCGGGGTATTCTGTGGGAGGTGCTTCGGGAGTACGGGGTACATGGCTCTTTGCTACGAGCCATTCAGGCCCTGTACAAACAAAGCAGGAGTTTGGTTCGCATGGCCGGCAGTAAGTCAGACTCGTTCCCAGTGAGAGTTGGACTCCGTCAGGGCTGCCCTTTGTCACCGATTCTATTCATAATTTTTTATGGATAGAATTTCTAGGCGCAGTCAAGGGATGGAGGGTGTCCGGTTTGGTGACCTCAGGGTCACATCGCTGCTGTTTGCAGATGATGTGGTCCTATTGGGGACATCAGGCCGCGAACTTCAGCTTTCGCTGGATCGGTTTGCAGCCGAGTGTGAAGCGGCTGGGATGAGAATCAGTACCTCTAAATCCGAGACCATGGTTCTCAGGCGGAAAAGGGTGGAGAGCCCTCTCTGGGTCGGGGATAGGCTCTTGCCTCAAGTGGAGGAGTTCAAGTATCTCGGGGTCTTGTTCACGAGTGATGGTACAAGGGAGCGGGAGATTGACAGGCGGATTGGTGCTGGGTCAGCAGTGATGCGGGCTCTTTACCGGTCTGTTGTGGTAAAGAAAGAGCTGAGCCATAAGGCAAGGCTCTCGATTTACCGGTCGATCTACGTTCCCACCCTCACCTATGGTCATGAGCTTTGGGTAATGACCGAAAGAATAAGATCGCGAATACAAGCGGCCGAAATGAGTTTCCTCCGCAGGGTGTCTGGACTCTCCCTGAGAGATAGGGTGAGAAGTTCAGTCATCCGGGAGGGACTCGGAGTAGAGCCGCTGCTTCTTCACGTCGAGAGGAGCCAGCTGAGGTGGTTCGGGCATCTGGTTAGGATGCCTCCTGGACGCCTCCCTCGGGAGGTGTCACAGGCGAGTCCACCTGGGAGGAGACCCCGGGGAAGACCCAGGACACGCTGGCGCGACTATATCGCCCAGCTGGCCTGGGAGCGCCTCGGAATCCCCCTTGGAGAGCTTGTGGAAGTGGCTGGGGAAAGGGAGGTCTGGGCTTCATTGCTTAGGATGCTGCCCCCGCGACCCGAACCCCGGAGAAGCGGAAGATAATGGATGGATGGATGGATGGAGTTGTTAATTAAGTGCGTTTCCTCTTTGATCTTCCTGTCCTTGATATTTATCTTGGTTAAGCTGTTTGTACTATAAAAATATTTGTTTTCACAAGTTCCATAACGGAGTGGTTTTCAATATTTATTTTTACTTATTTTTCACTTTTTATTCTTTTTATATATTTTTATCTTACTTCATTGTCTTTATCTTTATCCTCAGAAATATGATAAATACACCTGAAGTGTGATTTGTTCTTTGTAAACTTTCTAAGAAATGTATGTCCTGATTGGTCAATGTTTCAATAATGATAGAATGAATAATTTGAATAATAAGTTGTGTTGTGTTAAATATCTTGATTGAGGGTCCAGAGTCGGGTAACTGCACTTCAGAGCTTCTATGGGCATCACAGCACCATCTGTTCACATGGGTTTAAGAGGATTTTTGTTCTACATTCATCCTTTTTTTGTTCTATTTTCACTTTATTGGTTCAGTTTTCACAGAACTGTCACAGAACTGACACCCCTGTTCTGTAACATCCAGTATTTGAAAGATCAGCAATAAACAGTAGTAGTTTTCTGCCTTCACTGAAAAATTACATTTCTTAAGCTATTATTGCTTCAAGTTTCTCTCGTTTTGTCATTTTGCATTTTTATGCGCACATAAACCAAAAGCAATGACAGACTTTTCCTGATGTGGTGGAGTAAAAAGTCAGATACTTCACTTTGAAATGTAGTGGAGTGAAAGTAAAAAGTTGCCCAAAATGCAAAAACTTCAGTAAAATACAGATTCAAGAAAAAACTACTCAAGTACAGAAACTAATTACATTTACTTAGTTACTGTCCACCACTGGGACAGGCCAGTCAAGTTCTTCTACAACAAACTCCCTCATCCGTGTCTTTATGGACCTGCTTTGTGCACTGGTGCGCAGTCATGTTGGAACAGGAAGGGGCCGTCCCCAAACTGTTCCCACAAAGTTGGGAGCATGAAATTGTCCAAAATCTCTTGGTGCTGAAGCATTAAGAGTTCCTTTCACTGGGACTAAGGGGCCGAGCCCAACTCCTGAAAAAACAACCCCACACCATAAACCCCCCCTCGTCCCTCCAGACTCATCCTCGGATTCCCAGATGGTGAAATGTGATTGGTCACTCCAGAGAACACGTCTCCATGGCTCTAGGTCCCGGGGCGGCACTTTACACCACTGCATTCAACGCTTTGCAATGAGCTTGGATGCAGCTGCTCGATCATGGAAACCCATTCCCTGAAGCTCTCTACGCTGTTCTTGAGCCGATCTGAAGGCCACATGAAGTTTGGAGGTCTGTAGTGATTGACTCTGCAGAAAGTTGATGACCTCTGCACACTATGCGCCACAGAATCTGCTGACCCCACTCTACCACTTCATGGCTGAGTTGTTGTCGTTCCCAATCGCTTCCACTTTGTTATAATCCCACTGACAGCTGACTGTGGAATATTTAATAGTCAGGAAATTTCACGACTGGACTTGTGGCACAGGTGGCGTCCGATCACGGTACCACGCTGGAATTCTCTCAGCTCCTGAGAGCGACCCATTCTTTCACTGATGTTTGTAGAAGCAGTCTGCAGTCTGATTGGAACACCTGAATTCAGTGATGTCGATGGGTGAGTCAATACTTTTGGCATTATAGTATATGTTAAATTTTCAGTGCGTATATCCTCTTGACATGTATATATGTAATGTCTTTGGACAATGTAATTCATCAAATGCATGTATTCATAAACATTAATGGCGACATTATTTATATTTTATTGCAAATTTTGCAGATTACAATACATGTTTCCATTGTGTATCAGTCCATTTAAGATGATCTTGAGCCCAGAGATGTCGGCAGCATTTCTGGACAGTGTTGACATAATGCAGTATATAACATACTATGGCTTCATCTCTGCAATGTTCTTTCTTACCGTGCGTTCGCAGATGCAGTGACTAAAAGTGCTTATTGGCGATGTTTAGTCAAAGTGTTCTCCACTTCATGTTTTGATTTCCATGACAGAGACGTGGTTGTTTTAATGCAGCACCGTCTGGGGGATCGCAGGTCACAGGTGTGCAGTTGTGGTTTCTGGCCTTTGTAGCACTTCAGCACAAGACGGGTGGACAATATGTACTATTTAAAGCGTAGTGTGACTGGCTGAGTGCTGCTGTCTGTGTGTGTCTCCAGAGTTGATATGATCTTACACTGACCGTTGTCTCTCTCTCAGGTGGGGACTTGGATTGCTGGGGCCATTTAAGGGTTGATTTCCTTTCACTATTTCTCTATTTCTATTAAAATTAAGTTTAAAATAAATTGTCCAGGATATTGGAGCACCGCTCTATACCTGCACAGTAGATACCCTGTATGATTATAGCCAAACTGAACAGCGGCCTCTCATCAAAACAGTCTGCTATAAATATTTGGTTTCAGGTTTCATTAGATGATGACATGCTGCTGTTATACTAGAATAGAAGTGAGTCCACAAACACATATCTAACATCTTTCGGTTCACAGGCAGAACTGAGTGTTCTAGACGTGAGATTGAGTGATAAAGTTCAGAGCAGGTCTATTCATAGCTTATGGATTTATATACTGATCTTTGTAACCAGAGATGCCTCCATAGTTTTGATGTTAATGTTTTACACAGTTATAAACTGTATTTTTACATTAAAAATTAAGACATGAGAGTGTTTATATACACACATACTTACACATTTGATAACAACACTTGTAAACACCTGCAACATTATTCTTCACTTGATGGGGAAAATAAAAAGATAAAACTGAATAGTTTTAGGAAAACAGTGCTTTATACTAAAACCTCCTAAAGAACAGGCTTTGCCTGAATAATCACCTGATAAAGACTGATTTAAGACTGTTAAAGGCACATGTTGAAACTCTTTTGACAGCTCATCTGCTTTACTACAGCTTCTGTTACTTTATTTGTGTCACATTGACAAAGGTGGACACAAACAGTAGGTCATGCAGGTTGTTGCTATGCCAACCACAGAGACATTGATTGGTCATTGTGTTCATGTGTGTTAAATTTAGCAAAAACTGAACAGAGAGTGAATAAAATGTTCCTTTTTCAGCAGGAAATCACGTTTGTTACGCAAGATTTCATCAGTTATAAATTTGTACTTTGTATCATAACCTAATGGAATGTTCATCAACTGAGGCATCTAGTCAGAGCAAGCTGCAGTTAACAAACTAGCTAGCAAGTGAAGAGAACGGGATGATGACGAGAAGGCCTGGCTCATGTGGTTTCTTTAGTTGCGATGCTGTAAAGGTGTAGGAACAAACTCTTCGGTGACACTCGTCTCTTGCATATAAAGATGTTTATTAGCATTGAGAGGTCGAAGTCACAGACAAGCCTTCGCGAAAGAGCTTGGAGAGAAAAGCCAATTGTTTCTCTGACACGTCCGTTTACAACTCCAGGTTTTATACCGGTGTGGCCATCTGGTTTCTGTCCTCAATTGTGATATATGGATCTTCTTTAGCCAAATTTGGTATAAACATACGTTATTGTCCAGAGTAGCCCCAGTCTAATATATAGCATTGTTTACATTCAAGGGGGGCCCATCCTGTGCAGCTGCCTCCTGAATAAGCTCCACCATATTTCAGTCAGAGGCCCACAGGATAAACTCAACCAGAATCTACACAGTCTAATAATCAATATGATAGAAAATAATGTTACGACTATAGAATTAATAAGGTCAAATTCACCACACTCACGATCAAAGTTCCAGTTCATCTCTAAGGTATTCAGTGGGGTTGAGGTCAAGACTCTGTGCAGGCCACTTGGACTCGTCCACACCAAACTCATCAAACCATGTCTTCATGGAGCTCAGTTTGTGCACAGGGGCTCAGTCAGGCTGGAACAGGAAAAGGTCTTCAACCAACTGTTGTGAGAAAGTTGGAAGCATGTAATTGTGTAAAATGCAACTGACAAATCCAGATTGGACAATCCGACTTCCAGAAAGTGAGGTGTGATTCATCACTCCGGAGAACATGTTTCCACTGCTCCAGAGTACAGTGGTGGTGCGCTTTAGTGGTGCTCCATGACAGTGCTCCGCTTAGTCATTGAGCTTCTACTCATTCTACTGCCAGTGTTTGTGTAGAGAGACTCCATGACTATGTGTTTAATTTTCTCCACCTGTTAGCAGTGTGAGTGCCTGAACCACCTAATCTCAATAATTAGGAGGGGTGTCCACATACATTTGGTTCTGTAGTGTATGAGGAAGATGAATCATTAGCTAGGCTAATTGATCAGGCAGCACAGTCTATGCAGAACAGAGCTTAGCATCATTGTGACAGTGCGGATGGAGCAAAGCAGCATTTTCTTTTTTCTTGTGTTCAGTTAATCTGTAGGGGTGGCTGCGAACCTCCAGCCCCGACTCAGCTTTCTCTGAGACGGCCGTCACCAGAGCAACAAGGAACACCTTTCTCCAAGGTTTAAGGTGATTGAGGCGGTATGCCTGGAGTGGACCTCCTCCGTTGTACCATTTGACCTCATATTTGACCTTTCTCCTTGTGTGACCTCAAAGGGCTCTTGGCGCTTGGTGAGTAATTTGCAGCTCATCATGTGCAGTATTTTATCTCCCAATGTAAATTCCTCCTCTCACCCTGAAACCTCACACGCACAGATACTAAACTGTGGGAACATCTCACTGATCCTGTTTCTGTAGACTGTGAGTAAAATGTTTGTGCACTTTATCAGCCACATTTAGTCTCAGAGGCCTGAGAACAGAGAGCAGCTAGAGACGTGTCTGTGGTCTGATTTCTATTCTAATAAAGCTGCAGTAGTGACATCAACCAAATGAGGACCTGAAACCTAATGATGTTTTTTTTTTAAACTCACAATTATTACATCATTTATGCAAAGCTATGAAGTCCCGTTTATTACATGACAGTCTTTTCTTCAAATATTTATAACAATACTGTTACACAGTTTCCAAGCTCATATCCTTTGTTTAAATCTAAGCACAGCCGTAACGCTGAGTCTGTTCCTTTTGGTGTCTTTGCTCCTGTGTGGTAAACTAACCTTCCTCTGGACGCTGCACTGCAGTCAGATCTCACGCTCAGATCTTTCCTCTGTGGTCTGAAGACTCGTGTCTTCAGGTTTTATCTAGGTTCACATCTTTCTGCTCTCCTTCACATTTTATTTATTCTCAGATGTACCAGTTACCCACTAACACCCCCCCCCCACCCCCAACCATGACAGACCCTCGGTTTTCAACATCACACTGATAACAATCTTCTTTCACTCAGAGAACACAACGTTCATTATTTCCATAAACAATGTGACAGTTTGACTGGTCAGACCACAGTTCATGTTTCCACTGTGCATGAGCCCATTTCAGTTGAACTTGAGTCCAGAGAGGTCAGCAATGTTTCTGGACGTAGTCATTTCTGCTGCACATAGAAAAGTCTTAACTTGCATTTGTGAATACAGCGACAGACGGTGTTTGTTAAAATATTGGACCATGAGCTGATCTCCATCACAGAAGCAGGCAGGCCTTTAATACAGTTCTGTCTGAGGGGTTGAAAGTCATTAGAAGTCCATTGTGGTGTTCAGCCTTTATTGGGTGCCTTCCTTTTATATCTATGCATGATTGAATCGCCTCTTTAAGATGTTATTTGAACATTTCACAATGTTCCCAGTCTTAAATTGCTCCTATCACAAATGTATTGGAATCAATAGGCATCAATTTCAGAGTGAGCGTATAGCTACAAACAGAAAAACTTGATGATAAAGTAAAACATCACTGACTGTAAAACAGTATATTATCACCTCTGCAGTGTCTCTGAGGTTGACAGTGCACTACTCAAACATGCCTCTGTCTCCTCTGGACTGGACCACTGCAACAAAACAACCCTTAGATATGATCCTACAACGCCACTCAAGTCATTAAGGAAATTCAGCTGAAGACGGTAAATTAGCTTCTCAGCTCTTAAATCTTCTACCCAAAAAGAGCTATAACTTGATTTTAGTCAGATTTTTAATATTTTTCAATGTATGCTACATATTGGTATGTATGTTTTTATCACCTTATGAAAAGACAGTTTTCCTTCACATATAGAAACAGCAAAAGGTATACCTGCTATACCAGAACTCCTCCCCCCACATTTCTTTAAAAAGAACATTTTAGCTAAATGTGACTGTTGTGATGACTAAACACTTTAAACTCGTATTTTATGACCACAATAACACAAAAGCAATTGTTGTTGCAGTTTTGTGCTTTTAACTTGTAAACACCAGCCAAGGCACATTATTCTTAATTTGATATAATTATTAAAAAGCAACCATGGAAGAAATTATCACTTCATCATCTGGTCTAATTAATTTATTCAGTTCCACAAAAATCACCTGACTGTGTTGATGTGTTTGTGAGTAAAGGCCTTTACAGTGACTGGAGAAAGAACCCCACTCATACTTTGGCCAGCAGTGAACTGGCACCAGCCTACAGTCACCTATAAAGTAGATCATCCAGTGAACAGACATTAATCAGTTAAACAGAATTGAACAGCAATGAGGTGATTATAAACTTTTATCTTGTAACAAAATGTTTCATGCAGCAGCTCCCTGCGTTTAGAAGTGAAGACTCTATTATAATATCTCACTCACAACCACAGACACAGAAAACTATGGGAGCGTCTCGCTGCTCACACATCTATAACCTGTTAGTAGAACTGCTGTGCACGCCATCAACCAAACTCACACCCAGAATCCATCTGAGCACTGAGAGCAGAGAGGAGTGAGATGTGTTTGTGGTCTGACTTCTGTTCTAGTGGCAGTGACATCATCAGCGAATGAGCAACTGAAACTATCCCTGCTGTTTTTTAGGGTCATGTTTAATAAAACCTTCAGTTGGTCTAAAGCAGTGGAGCTGAGCTGAGGGTCCAGCACAGTTTGATGTTTTCTGCTCCAGATAAACGGCTGACTGACTAATTAGTTGAATGAGGTGTGTTTGAGCAGGAAAATCATCCAACTGTGCAGGAATCTGGCCTTCCAGGACCCCCAGCATGCTCTATAGTCAGAAGTGGGTAGAACTGCCGCCTCACAGCAAGAAGAGCAAGAAGGCTGGCCGACCAGAGTCCTTTCTGTGTGGAGTTTGCATGTTCTCCCCGTGTCTGCATGGGCTTCCTCTGGGTGCTCCAGTTACCTCCCACAGTCCAAAGACAGGCAGTCTGGCCAGGAGGACTTGCTAAATTGCCTCCAGGTGTGATTGTGTTTGTGGACATATCTCTGTCTGTCTGCCCTGTGATGGACTAGCGAGCTGTCCAGGGTGTATCCTGCCTTCCACCCAGTGACTGTTGTGACTGGCTCCAGCTCCCCCATGACTCAGAAGGATAAGCGGTTTAGAAAATGGGCGTGTGTGTGTGTGTGTGCGTGTGTGTGTGTGTGTGTGCATGTGTGTGTGTGTGAAATTTGGCAGGAATTCTTTCTTCTCAAGTCTAATTGATAAAACCCAAATGGCTTTTTCCACTACAGATAAATGGCTTAGTTTCTCTTATAATGTCTGACCTTAATTATTCTATAAAAATTAGTGACATTCTTTTTTTTATCTTTAAAAAATTCTCTCTCTCTCTCTCTGTCTCCTTCTCTCTCTCTCTGTCTCTCTCTGTCTCTCTCTCTCTCTCTGTCTCTCTCTGTCTCTCTCTCTCTCTGTCTCTCTCTCTCTCTCTCTCTCTCTCTTCTTATAAGAACATCACTTAATCATGTGAACAGATATTAATCAAATGAAAAAAACTCATTAGACCGTGAAAGGGTGAGTTGTAGTCTTGTCAAAATGCTGTTTTAAACAGTTATTATTTAGCAGCAGACAGAAAACCTCAATCACACATATACAAAACTGTGGGAACATCTCACTGATCATATATATTTATAGTATATGAGTAGAATGTTTGTTCACTTTATCCACCAAACTCAGTCTCAGAGGCCTGAGAACAGAGAGGAGTTAGACGTGTTTGGGGTCTTGTGACTTTTATTCTGGTAAAACTGCAGTAATGACAACATCAACCACATAAGAACTGAAGCCTAATGATGTTTTTAGGTCGCACTCACTGCATCTTTTACAAGCTATACATTCCTATTTATTACAAGATAATCTTTTATTCACGTATTTACAATCATACTGATCTTCATCTTTCAGGCTCTCGACATGTCCGTCCTTACATTCTAAGTAGTCTTGTAATGCTGGGTCTCTCTGCTTTGGTGTCTGGACTGAACTTTTCCCTGGACTCTGCACTGCAGTCAGTTCTCACGCTCAGTTCTTTCCCCTGTGGTCTGAAGTCTGTCAATGTTTTTCTGATGTATTTTATTGCAGGAATCAATTTCATATGTTAAAAAAACAATGAAGGTGATAAAGTAGAATATTTTATCTTTTCTTTGAACTGTTTAATTTCAATAAAATACAGGTCAAAGGAGATTTAAAGGTCAGCTCCTTAGTATAAATAAACAGTGAAAATATACATTACAAATATATATTAATTAATTAAAGATTAAGTGTTAAATGTATAAATGTACAAATAAATGTATGAAGTTAATGTTAAATGTTAAAGCGGCCTCTCTCGACGGCCAGGCTGTGGTCACTCAGTCTGTATTTGGTGAGGATCTGTCTCTACTTCGTATCTCGGACAGTGAGGAGATACGTGGCCAGGGCATATTCGTGTTTTAGGGTCAGAAAGCAGTTCATTCTGTTTTGGGAATGAGTTTGGGTTCTCCAATGTTCCAGATAAGTGTTTTTGCAGTGTTTAATAATTTGGGTTATTCTGATTGGTGTTTGGGAAGCAGGGCTGGTCAGAGAGTTGGGGTTATTAGGGGTCAGTGTGTTGGTCAGTCTCTGGACCAGCTGACACAGGGGACTCTTTTCAGGGTTCAGCTCTTGGGATTGGAGGGCCTGAAACTGTAGGCTTGTTGTGGGACTTGATTTTAGGTGCATCCAGAATTTGAGAGCTCTTTTTTTGATATTAATGATTAATGGGAATCGGCCTAATTCAGCGCTGCATGCATTAGTTGGGGTATTTCTCTGGACACGTAAAATTAATCTGCAGAATTCTGCATGCAGGGCTTCAATGGGATGCTTGTCCTATCTAGTGTAGTCATAACGACTGAGTGGACCCCATACTTCACTACCGTACAGCGCAATGGGCAGGATTATACTGTCGAAGATTTTCAGCCAGATTGGAATTGGGATGTCAATCTTGTTGAATTTGAGTTTTAATTGAGTAGAGGGCTCTGCAGACCTTCTCTTTCAGTGCATCCACTGCCAGACCGAAGCCTCCTGAGGCGCTGATTCTGAGCCCCAGGTAATTATAGGAGAGGGTGTGGTCTAGGGCGGTGTCTCCTAGATAGAAAACATGTCTGCTTTCCTGAGATCTGGCTTTCGTTTGGAAGATCATGATCTTAGATTTATCAGGGTTTACTGTCAGGGCCCAGGTCTGACAGTACTTCTCTAGCAGGTCCAGATGCTGCTGAAGCCCCTTTTCTGTGTGCGACAGCAGCACCAGGTCGTCTGCGTAGAGGAGGAATTTAACTTCCGTGTCGTTTAGTGTCAGGCCAGGATTTGCAGAATGCTCCAGTAACACCGCTAGATCATTGATATAGATATTAAAGAGAGTAGGATACAAGCTGCAGCCCTGCCAGGACCACGCCCCTGAGTGAAGACCTCCACCGTTTTATTGCCAATTTTTACTCCACATTTATTACCGACATACATGGATTTAATGATGTCGTAGACTTTACCCCCTACACCATTCTGGAGAACTTTATAATATAATCCTTCTTGCCAAATTGAATCAAATGCTTTTTTAAAATCTATGAAGCAGGTGAAGACTTTAGTGTTATGTTGTTGGTGTAGATGTTGGTGGATAAGGGTGTGTAGGGTGTAAATGTGGTCAGTAGTGCGATGGTTTGGTAAAAAGCCAATCTGTCCTTTACTCAAGACACTGTGTTCTGTAAGGAAGGCCTGTATCCGGGCGTTAATGATACAGCAGAACACCTTCCCCAGGTTACTGCTCACACAGATGCCTCGGGTTGTTGGGGTTGAATTTGTCTCCACTCTTGTAGATTGGGGGAAATAAGCCCCCTGCACCAGATCTCAGGGAAGCAGCCGGATTGGAGGACAATGTGGAAGAGTCTGAGCAGAGCCTGCTGCAGCTGAGGACCGACTGTCTCTCTCTCTCTCTCTCTCTCTGTCTCTCTCTCTCTCTCTCTCTCTCTCTCTCGCTCTCTCTCTCTCTCTGTCTCTCTCTCTCTCTCTCTCTCTGTCTCTCTCTCTCTCTCTGTCTCTCTCTGTCTCTCTCTCTCTCTCTCTGTCTCTCTCTCTCTCTCTCTCTCTGTCTGTCTCTCTCTCTCTCTCTCTCTCTCTCTCTCTCTCTCTCTCTCTCTCTCTCTCTCTCTCTCTCTCTCTCTCTCTCTCTGTCTCTCTCTCTGTGTCTCTCTCTCTCTCTCTCTGACGTACTGTGTGTGTAAGAACACGGGAAATGCTGAGTGTTGAACACAGAACAGTCAGTCAGTCATTACTGGGACAGTATGGAGCTCAGTTCTCTCTCTGTGCCGCTCTGTGAGTAAAGCTTCTCTTTATATCTTCATTAGATTCAGTTCTGCTGTATGAAGTTATTGATAAAGTGATTGTCTGTAATTCAGCTGCTTTTATTTGATGTCTGTACTTCTCTGATAGGTGGGTTTAGTTATATCAGGCTGAGGGTCCGGCTGTAAGAGCTTGAAAAGTCTAGAAAATTGATTTTTAACAAACACAGCAAACACAAACTCTATAAAACTCCAATCTTTTATTAATATAATATCAGCTGTGCTGAGGCTGAACTTTAGCCTGATTAGCTCAATAGTAAAATGATGTTCATTTGATTTTTCATGTGAAAGAACATAAAGTGATCACATCCTTTACACAGAACACACTTCTGCACAGTTTAATGCACAGCGGCTGTTTATTTGCTGATTTTAACACGCTGGAAAAAAAGAAAACAGAAATTACGACATTTTATATTTCATGTTTATCTTTTCCAATTTGTTAAACTCTACAAATGAATAAAAACGTGTTAAAATGTGCAGAAGATTATGTTACATGTCGTATTTAAGCGTCTTCTCTGTAGAGGATGTTCATTTATTTTACACTTAGCGATGTTTAGCAGCTCCATTTTGCTTGATGTCCCATTTTATTTAGCTGCACCACCCGAGGTGAGACTTCTGTCACCTACACTCAGTAACAGACTTTTTACAATAAAAAGCTCATTAATATCATATAAAACCATCTTTACTGTTTGTTTAGTGTGAATCTTTAGGAATCTTGAGATGTCTGTCAGATTGCTGTCAAACGCAGCAGATGATGTGACTGTGGGACCAAGAGAAAGTGACCAAAACCGTCTTCACTTTAAACCTGTTGGATTTGTTCTTGAGCTAAAAGCAGGCCTGTGTTTTAACTGTAGATTTTCCCTGATTTATTTATTGCATGTCTTTTGAAATGTACATTGGTTTTTTCTTAATTCTAATCTGTGATGGTGCAGCGGTCATGGTGATGGTGAAGAGCGAGCGCTTTGTTCATGATGTTGATTCTGATTCTTACTCACACTGTGTGATTTGAGCTGATTGTCCAGCTGTGCACGGCCTTTTTCAGACTTCTTCATTCTACCTGTGATGCCAGCTAATACTTCACACTAATGCAGCATGTTCTCTGTTCCTCTCCTGCTTTAGTGCTGATTGTGCTCAACCACTGTGGACAAACTCAAGGTGAATCATTACCTGATTCTACTGATTCTATTTCATTGCTTGTTCTGCAGGGTGTGGGGTCGTGATTTTGCTCTGTAGGCATGTTTAATAAGCTAGATGACAGAATTTCATGTTCACGGTGGAAAATATTAGATTTTCTCAGTTCAATTAAATTGAGTATTAATCTTCATCATTTCCTCCCTCTCTTCCTGTGTTTAGAAATACACGAACTTTATTAATCTCAGATTTACAAGAACTCAAGGAAATAATGATCAAGCCATTTACTATTATTTTTATTACTGCTAATAAACGGATGTCCAGCTATGCTGACCATAATTTACCACAAATCCATATTGTTGGGGGAAATATTGGCTGTTCATCACCGTCTCTCTCTGTGTAGATTATAGATCTTGAATAAGGTCTAATGTTTATCTTGCTGAGCCTTCAGCCAAAATCCTGTCTTCAGCTCGTCACTGATTACTTTGCAGTGCATAAGAGACCCGCCCCCTGATCTGATGTGATTGGCTTACAACCTATGAGCTCTGATATGATTGGATAAACGCTACATTAGCCAATCTTTGGTAGTACAGAAGAGGCAGTGCTGCATTAGAGCAGCAGCGCCTCCCCCAGGTTGTGCCCTGCTATAACAGGATACTGTGAATGAGAAAAAAGTGCAGATGATTTGTACTAGTAATTTTCATTCATGGTTATATAAGATTATATGAGGTTATATGAGGTTACATGAGGTTATAGCAGCTAAATTTGTCCTAGTAAGATTTGGGGAGATTAATTTCATAAAGTTCAGCTCCACTCAGGACTCATTCACTACACAGCTGTGTTGGTGGAGCCGCTGCTTCTGGGTTGGTGCTAGAGGGGCTCTAGGGGGTGTTCAGGTGTCCCTGGTAGCAACTCCAAAAGAGTTGATTGGGCTTTTCCTGTAAATGATGTAAATGTAATCAGGCTACCAGTTTATCAACCTTAGGAGCTGCTGCTGTCCACTAATGAAACTAATGACGCCTTGATGACGTAGAACATTCACTAAGCCGCGTGTAACCCGTATAAAATGAAAACAGTGAAACAGGTCAAATGAATAAAGTCTTTCTCGATATCACGTGATCAACGTGCAGATTCTCACAGGCCTCATTTACATATACTGCGGCTGTGTGGCGCGAGCGGCGCGGAAAGTCCGCTGTTCAGTGACCGGCGCTTTCACGCAGGCTGCGCGTGCGGAGCGGCGGAGTCCCAGACGCCGCAGTGAAGCGCCGCGGTGTTGAGAGAGAAAACCTGAAATCAGCCATAAAAATAAATGATAATAAACAGAAGATCATTAAAACCAGGCTGTGCTGCAGACAGATCTCCCGGATGTTCTACCAGGCCTGAAACTGCTCTCTAATCCGAAGTCTGAACGCTGTCCATGATCAACAGACTCACCCTGTACATTTAGAGATGGGAGTTCTGTTCATCAGTGACCGAACTGACCACTTATCCATCCGGACACAGGCAGTGAAGAGCAGCACAGCAGTAAAGAAGAGCTGAAAAAGGAGAAAAGGAGAAATCAGCACCTGGAGTTCTGCACATATTCAGCAGTGTGGGTTCCTCACTCTGTCACATTCCTGCTAAACGAACCTCTCTGAGCTCTTAATCCCCATTACAGTCCTGTAGATGAGCGTTCCCTCTGAGAGAAATCAGAGCAGCAGCACACTGAACAAACAGCCCTGCAGCTGAAGTTATCAATGCACCATAGATCAAAGATGATAAAAGGGTCTTAAAGAGACAAAGTCAGGAGTTACAGTGCAGCCCGAACAAACTCATTCATAGAACAGAGGAACATTAAACTCGTTAGTCTCAGATCACGAGATTAGGATGATAAACTACCTCTTACATTATAAAGAGTAAAGCGGCTCTGCTGACGTCATCATTTTATATCAGCAGGTAAACCCAGACTGAGAGTGGATCCTCAGAGCTCAGTCTATACTGGAGACACAGTTACTCTGAGCTGTGAGCCGCAGTATCAGTCTACTGACTGGATCTTTTACTGGAAGAAAGACTCTCAGTATATAAATAATCATCAGAGCACATTCAGTATAACAGAGTCTCATCCAGGAGAAGCAGAGTTTAGTTGTATAGCACTGAGGGGAGGCTATCAGACAGAGGACAGTGATCCCGTCAGGATTACAGTGAGAGGTATGACATGTTTTCTGTTTTCTGTTTACTTTTTTTTTTTTTTTTTTACCAATGTCTTGATTTTAGAAAGACTGTTATTTTAATTTTACATTTTCAAATTTTCATTTTAATTATCTCATAAAATTATTTCACAGTTTTCTATAAAGTTATAAAATAATGTGATGAGTTTTCAGAGAATTAATGGCCCATTACACTAAATCCTATAAAACTGAAGGTCCATTTAAAATAAATAAATAACTTATTATATTAATTTAATAGATTATTATTATTATTATTATTATAATGAAATATTAACAGTGATTGTTTTGATGTATTTAAGCCCAGTGTAAAGTAATAAATCCAAGCTAGTAATAAGATAAATAGTTATAAATCAACATTTATAGGGATTTTCTATTGAGAGGCGTCTGTCCTGAACCCTCACCTCTACATTTACACTTGTCTACATAATATTTTCTCTTTGGTCCCGTTTTAATAAAACATTTATTTGATCAATTATAAAAATAATCAGAAATGTTGTCCCTCATTTTCATGTCCTTACTGTAACAGGGGGTCCTTATTTTAGCCACGCCCCTGCATTTTAGAGCAGGCAGTGAGGCTGCATCTCTGCCCCTCATGGTGAGCAGTTTTCACTGTTTTGAGGTAAATTTGCCCCAAATCTGAAAATCCTAGTGTAACATTAGGAATCGTCAGCACTGAAACACATTTTCTAGAATGAAGTTGATTTTTGTGCTTAAATGAAAAATATTATGGTTGTATGTGTTTCCAGCTGTTCAGAACTGAGCTTGCTAATCATATAAGAAAGCATTATTGAGTAAAATCCCTACTGAAACACTCACTATGGAAACAGTTGGTAAAGTTCTGGAAGTGTTATGGATGTTTTTCTAGTGAAAAATTGGAATTATTAATGATTTGTTTAAATAAAATAAACTATAAAGTAATTAAGCTATAGAGTCATTCAAGACTAAATGATTTCAGTCTAAATTCCACATCAGTTAAAATAATCCATTTACATTAAAACTCTTCTTTGAGCAGAGAGACCAAAAGATTCCACTAAAATCAGCTGTCAATCTTTTTGAAAATCATACAAATATACAGATTTTAAAGATGCTCTTCAGATTTTCATCATATTGTCATCTTTGAACAGAGAGACCAAAAGCTACAGTGAACGTCCAGCCAGCTGGTCATGTGTTCATCAGAGAGAGAGTCACTCTGACATGTGAAATAGAAAGTGGAGATGACTGGAATTATGAATGGTATAAGAATAATAATCTTCTCAGAGATGCTCAAAGGAAGAAATATGAAATCTCTAATGTTGATCAGACTCATGCAGGTGATTATACCTGTAAGGGAACACAGTCAACAGGCCGGATCTACACACACACCAGTGCAGCTGCTACACTGACTGTATCAGGTGAGTGTGGCGTCTTTCTCACTGTATTTCTGTCATTAACAGTCAAAAATATATTACTGTAATAAAATAAATGTAAAAATAATGAACCACACATATCAGTGGGGCTGGTTTTAGGGTTTTCTGGAAGTGCAGTGAAAAATGTTCTGCTTTCCCCCTTTTTGAGTTTCTCCAGTTTAGTTGAATGTATTTATTTTTCTCTCTCAACCTCCAGAAAGTCACACATTCAATCATGTTGAGATCTGATGTTTAACTCTGTTGTTTTCTTTTTATCTTATAATAATTTTTCAGCTCCAGTTTAGGAATCTTCTGGTTTTTCCCTTACTTGGCATTTCCTCTTCCTTTTGACTAAGTGGATTAACTGATCTCCTAGAAGTTTCTCCTGAACAATCAATAACTTACAGGCTGTGTTCACTGGAATCAAATAGAGTTTTTCTCTACATTGACCTACAACTTTAGGACAAGTTTAACCACAGAAAATAGAAATAAAACGTTTGTTTGTTGGTGTAAATAGAGTCTAGTCTAAAACTGGATACTTCCAGTCCTACAAGAGAACCTCAGAAGTGCCCTGTAAAAGCATTTTATTTGGGTCACCATATCTGATGATCGATCATTTTGAGAAATCATGCATTAGAGAAGTTCTCATGGTCAGCAATAATTAACCAACTACAAAATCCAGAGAAAGTCCTGCCTTCCTTAGTTACTGTTGCTACATCCATCATCCTTTTAGTTCTGGTAACCTGGTAGCATCTGTAACACTAACAGACTAAAACATTGAGATATAAAGAAGAATTCAGAAGCTCACAGAGCAGTAAGTCTGGTAACATGTAACATAGAAACTGACTGTAAAAGGCAGTGAAGACTTACATGTTTAAAACGGACAAAATATGAATGCTCGCCAATTTAAAGTGAACAAAAAATGGGTTGTGGAAACCGTGTTTACATTAGTCACACCAGTAGATTTGTTTAGTCCAGGGTGTCCAGTCTGATCTGCAAAAGGTTGACGTGTCTGTAGATTTTCATTCTGACTAAACAGAAGCTCACCTGAGTCCACTTGTTCAATCAGTTGGTCTCAGTCTTCAACAACTGACCATGACCTGTGTTACACTGAACATAAGCTGTCTGTGTTACATTAAACCAACACTGCTACATCTCTAAATAACATTTATTAATATTTATTTATTTATTCATCTGTGGCGTGTGTTTTACTGTAAGGGCCACTTATGGGCCCCAAAAATACCAAGAACAAAGAAGCCCAGTAGTCAGCTGTATTGTAGACAGCGCTGTGGATGCTCAATAAATGGATACAGCTACAGTCATGTGAGAGCTGATGCTGCGATGTCAGTGTTTTCAGAAAAGCTGTGATTTGCCCGTCCATGAAAACCTGGAATAGGAGATTTCAGTGATCTCCACCCTTCAGTGAACTTTTAGAACCTCCCTTTTTAGGGATTGAAGCTCCATTTTCTTGTGGATGGACAGAACACAGTGTGTCCAGATACACGTGGACGAGGTCTTAGAAGATGGTTGCATTCTCTGCCTCTTACAATCCGAATGATCCCAAATGCTTTCCGGTCTGGACGCTGGAGTGGTCAGTTCATTGTTCTGAGAAATCCAGTAACTTCTTTATTTGATGATTTCATTTTTTCAGTAGCAGCTTCTTGACAGCTACACATCCTTTCAGACTCACAGTGCTTACCCTAACCCTAACCATAACTTTATCCACTTTAAAATGTCAGAAGTGCATGTAGCTCATCTCATAAACACAGGCAGCATCAGCTGATGGTAATAATTGGCCATTGAATGAAAACTTGAGGATATAATTTTGTATTTAATTTCTGTAACTATAGAAAATAAAAACATCCGTCTCATTAATCACAGATCACGAGATTAGGATGATAAACTACCTCTTATATTATAAAGAGTAAAGCGGCTCTGCTGACGTCATCATTTTATATCAACAGGTAAACCCAGACTGAGAGTGGATCCTCAGAGCTCAGTCTATACTGGAGACACAGTTACTCTGAGCTGTGAGACGCCGTATCAGTCTGACTGGAGCTTTTACTGGAAGAAAGACTCTCAGGATTTACAGCATCAGTTGAACACAATCAATATAACAGCGTCTAGTCCAGGAGAAGAAGAGTACCGGTGTGCAGTGAGCAGAGGAGTCTATAAAACACAGGACAGTGATCCCATCAGGATTACAGTGAGGGGTCCGTCATGTTCTCTGAGTTACTTTTTACTATTTACTAGTTTAGAATGACTGTTCAAAATATTCTAAAATTATTTCACAATATTCCATAAATCTTTTGTATAGTTTCATTAATCTTCAGGGTGAATATACATTCCAAAAGTATTTATCATCTTTGAACAGAGAGACCAACAGCTACAGTGAACGTCCAGCCAGCTGGTCATGTGTTCATCAGAGAGAGAGTCACTCTGACATGTGAAATAGAAAGTGGAGATGACTGGAATTATGAATGGTATAAGAATAATAATCTTCTCAGAGATGCTCAAAGGAAGAAATATGAAATCTCTAATGTTGATCAGACTCATGCAGGTGATTATACCTGTAAGGGAACACAGTCAACAGGCCGGATCTACACACACACCAGTGCAGCTATTACACTGACTGTATCAGGTGAGTGTGGCGTCTTTCTCACTATTTCTGTCAGTTTAAGGTGTTTAAAGGTGCTTTACTACTATAAAAACAGCATCTTCTACTAAATATGTCAGCAAATATCTGTTTAAAATGCACAGAATATCAGAAGCCTGAGTTAATCTACAGTCCTGTGTAAAAGTCAGACCCTTTATTGTTGCATTTCCAGTTAAAACTGTCATAAAGTTCAACTACAAGCTATGACTTACTGAAAATATATTTTCCAACAAATACACAGAATCTTTAACATGTAAATGTAAAACATCTCATTCCTTTCAGTATTTAGTGCCCACTCTTTGTCCCTTTACAGCTTCCATTCTTTTTAAGAGTTTTTAAAAGAAATCTCTACATCTTTCAGTGTGTTGGCCTCGTCTGTACATATGTGGCCATTGTTACAGTTTTCTTCTAATTTTTTCAGAATTCTCATCGACATCAGTAGCATGTTTACAAAATCTCTCCATTCACACAAAAATACAAAAACACTCCCATTTCAACAATCAAACATTTGATAGCCGGACTTGTAGATGTTTCAGAAAATGAGCCCTTTGTGTCAATTTAGTCAAAGTCAGCTTTGTTGTCTTTTCATGTGATCACATGTTCTGAGAGATGAACACAATGTAAATTTAATATAGACCAGCAGCAGAAAGACAACAATACAATAAATACAGATAAACTATACAGACATTATACAGTAAATTCTACTGTACAGTATACAATAACTACAACTTCAAAACAATAACTACATTTACATTTACAGCATTTAGCAGACGCTCTTATCCAGAGCGACTTACAAGAAGTGCTTTGTCAATCTAGAGAAAGTATCTTTGCTAGTTACCAATAGCTTAGAGAAAAAGACGGTCCTGAGCTCAGATACTGCTAGAGACAAATATGTCACTGCGGACCCTGAGAGGAAAAGAACCAGAGTTGAATGCAGAACTCTGAGCCATTCAATGCAATACAATAACAATAAGATACAATACAGTAAACTACAATACAGACTACAACTTCAAAACAATGACTACACCTTCAAAACAATGACTAGAGCTAGTCAACAGTAACTACAACTACACAACAATAACTATAAATAAACAACAATAACTATAAATAAACAACAATAACTACAACTACATAACAATAACTACAACTTCTCAACAATAACTACAACTACACAAGAATAACTACAACTGCACAAGAATAACATTAAATAAATAATAACTACAACTACTTAACAATAACTACAGCTTTCAACAACAACTACAACTACACAACAATAACTAAAATCACATAATAACTACAACTACACAGCAATAACTACAACTTCTTAACAATAACTACAACTACACAGCAATAACTACAACTACACAACAATAACTATAAACAAATAACAATAACTACAACCACACAACAATAACTATAAATAAACAACAATAGCTACAACTACATAACAATAACTATAAATAAACAACAATAACTACAACTACATAACAATAACTACAACTACATAACAATAACTACAACTTCTCAACAATAACTACAACTACACAAGAATAACATTAAATAAATAATAACTACAACTACACGACAATAACTAAAATCACATAAGAATAACTACAACTACACAGCAATAACTACAACTTCTCAACAATAACTACAGCTGCACAAGAATAACTACAACTACACAAGAATAACTTTAAATAAATAATAATAACTGCAACTACATAATAATAACTACAGCTTTCAACAACAACTACAACTACACAACAATAACTAATAAATAACAATAACTACAACTACACAACAATAACTAAAATCACATAACAATAACTGCAACTACACAGCAATAACTACAACTTCTTAACAATAACTACAACTACACAGCAATAACTCCAACTACACAGCTAGTGAACACAGGACAATAGAGTAAATAGACCATCTGCAGCAGTAATAATAGTTCTATGTGTATTTTTATCAGTGTAATAAATGATTATAATATTTTATCAGTGCTAATTAACAGTAGTATTCAGTTATTCACCCACAAATCTGCAAACAATGACAATTGACTGTATCTATAAAGTGACTGAGCTAAAGTTTCACAGTAAAGTGTCTGAGTGCAGAGTGTAAAGTGAAACAGTGAAAGTGAGCAGTGTGGCTGAGGTAGCAGGTCAGTAAGAATGTTCAAAGGTCCATCAGGTAGACCTGTTCAGCAGACTGACTGCCTGGAGGAACTGTTCATGAGTCTGGCCTACATGGCCTGAATGTCCCGTAACCTCCTTCCAGATCAGAGTGGTGATAACAGTCTGTGTGATGGATCAGAGGGATCCTTCCTGATGCTGCAGGCTTCTCTTCCGCACTGTTTGGTGTAGATGTGTTTAGAAGCAGGAAAGCTTGACCCAGTGATGGACTGGTCAGTATTTATTACCTGCTGCAGTGCTTTCCTGTCTGAGATGGAGCAGGTTCTTCAGCAGATGGTGATGCTGCAGGTCAGGATGCTCTGTATGATGCTTTTGAACAGGGTAACACTTTACAATACTGTTTCTTAGTTAAAAGTAACAAAGCTGGAACAAATGAGTCGTTCTGCATTAATGCTTAAGTAAGTACACTTAACTACCAAGAACTAGTAGTTACGTTCTCAGTAGATAATAGTGAACTAATGATTAGGGTAGTTCACTATTAACTAAACAACAACATGGTAATTCACTATTAATGAACTAGAAGTTTCTCATGATCAGGAACAGCATTATGAAGTGAAACACGTGGTAAATCACTATTAATGATCTAGGCGTTTATCACGATCAGGAACAGCATTACAAATTGAACTACATTAGAAATAAAAAAAAACCCTTAAAGAGATTATGTACTATAGTACAAAAGTATAAATAAAAATATTTTGAAAAAAAAGAGTAAATAAGTTGTTTATTAAGTCCATTTTAATTTGTGAACAGTCCAAATGTGAAAACATCCCTGGGTTAGCTATCTATGTCACTGAAAATAACACATCCAAACAAAATGATCAATCAAATCTGTCATTACTACTGAAGGAGAAAGTCTGAAAGCTGAGACTGATCACAGCATATTCTGCTAGTACATATTTACACAACTTTCTGTTTCATTTCTGAGCTATAAAGGTTTACTGCCCATCAGCTTAGCTAACATCAGCAAAATAAACTAGCTATCTAGCAAGCTTTCATCACAGAACATCAGCAGCAGCTTTAGGATTAATAAAGCACTAACATGTGCTTATAATTCTGAAACAACACAGTAAAACATGCATTGTACAAGACGACCGAACCTACATAGCTCAGATTAGTTAGCAAGTCAGCTAACCGTGTCTGTACATTAGTGCTGCAGTCTGAACAAAACCTTGAGTCTGAATCAAAAGTCTCAATTTAGCGGCCCAGGGGTCCGCCATGAGTCTGATTCACTCATCGTACATCAGGAGATACAGTGAGCCAGAACTGAAATATGAACAGAATTATCAAACTAATCCACTGAGAATGCAGGATTATCTGCTGTCCTTTACCAGCACTCACAAAAACTGTCCTATGCAACTTTGCTGGTAAATGTAAGTTTATTTAATTCAATTGAAGAATGTTTCTTATTTTATATGTCAGACTCTATTTATGCTACCATGACTACAACCCGCCCCCCCCCCAAAAAAAAACAGGAGTAGTAAGACAAAGACAAGACTGAGACTTTAAACGAACGTGCACACGTGCGGGAGGGCGCACACACGGGAGGAACATGCACGACTGCACACGAGTCCGAGGGTGCACGTCAGGGAAGAATGCACACGGGCGCACAGACGCCCACACCCACCCAACCATACAATGCCACATGACCGGCACCGCCGTACAGGCCACCCTCCGCGGCGGGGGCGGTGGGGGCGGCGGGGGCCCGGGCAGCAACCCCATGACACCAGGAATGCCCCCGGCCCAGCCCCTGTTCCGGCGTTCAACACCCCGCCCCGGTAGGGAGCAGGAAACGGGTGAGGGATGACCTTCCCACCCTTCCACCTCCAGTGAAGTGTTGAGTGCAGGAGTTGGTGTATATGAATGTGGGGTAGTGTGTGATACTATGGTGTAGTCGTGGGCAGTCGTGGGCTGGAGGTTAGGGATCTGGCCCTGTGACCGGAAGGTTGCCGGTTCAATCCCCAGCGCCGACAGTCCATGACTGAGGTGTCCTTGAGCAAGACACCTAACCCCCAATTGCTCCCCGGGCGCCGTGGATAGGGCTGCCCACTGCTCCGGGCAAGTGTGTTCACTGCCCCCTAGTGTGTGTGTGGTGTTTCACTTGCATGGATGGGTTAAATGCGGAGATGGAATTTCCCCGGTTGTGGGATCAAAACAGTATCACTTAAACTTAAACTTAAACTTAAACTTAAAATTGGGGGGACAGGTGTGTGGGCAAACATGGGCTAAGCACCGGGCCACTGGTCTGCAGTGTCCATCTACACCGTCCCCTCAAAAGCCCTGAATGTCTAAAGTGCAGTAAAAACTGAGGGACAGACAGTCGTCAGGAGACGAGTGAGGCCATGACAGCGGGTCGACCTCATTGACCCCCGGCAACATGCCTGCCCCCAGAATCCTAAATGTATGAGTACTGTGTGTGTTTGTGTGTGTTTGCTTGGGTGGGGGAGTAATGTATGTATGTGTGTGTGTGTGTGTGTGTCTGGGGGTGGATGGAGGGGGGGGTATGTAGGTCCAGAGGCAATAATCCTCTGGAAGAGGCAATAATCCTCTGGATGAGGCTCCGCGTTTCACTGTCCCCCCGCTCGAGGCAGGATGAGGTCGGCCCGGGGAGGTCACGGAGACACCCTACGCCGCCACCCCGCCCAAGCCCCCACCTCCCCCACCGCAGAGAGCAGCCCGCCCAGCAACACCAACCACACAGCACCACATGCCCATGCGAACGCGCCGGACCCACACACAGCCCCCCTCCCCGCACACACACACCCCCACACATACACACACCCGTCCCACATATACATCTACCATCATGTGTACCCACACATTCACTTAGACATATATGTACACCTAGACACATTCATCCTCTATATACACCCACACATCCACCTGCTCTCATATATACACCTACACATAGACCCACACACCTATATACACCTGTACCAAACCATTCCAGTCAAACAACAGTCAAACAACAACAGACATCAACGAGACAGAAGACAAGCTGGCCTGAGTCAGGAACCCATTGCCCCCAGTCCACCCCACACCCCCCCCACTGGTCACCGCCCCACCCCCGCCACTCAGGCACCCCAGAACCCCAAGGCACAGACCTGACGCCCCGACGCAAGGTCAACCCGCCCCACCCGGTGGTGCGCCCGCAGTGGCGCAAGCCATCCCCGCACGGGCAGGGACCCAGCATGGGGTCGGGCGGCTCCAAGGCATCGGGCCCTGGGTCCCGCCACCAGCCCCGGAGGGGAGGCCAGCTACCCCACCCAGGGCCTGCACCTGCCCTCCACGCGTCCCTGGACCTGCACCCGAGGCAAAACGGCGGCGCCCCCCGAGCCCCCACCCATCCACCACCAACCAGGGCAAGCACACAGACACCCCAGGTCAGCCGCCGAGGCCCCCCAGCCACCAACTAGGCCACCCGGGAGATGAAACCACAGCCAACCACCCCAACTAACTAGTGGAGTTGATCAGTGGGAGCCAAAGAGAGTTAAATTCCTCCAACTGGTTTTTAGAGGAAGCAGACATTCTTTCCAGACTAATGTGATCAAATAATAAATTTTTGTAAAGAGTAATATGTAGATCTTTTTTTTGCTTCCAGTTAATGAGGATGGTTTTCTTGGCGATGCATAGGGCAGTGAGAACTATGTGTGATGTATTTGCATCCATAACCAATTCACTGACGTCTCCTAAGATGCAGAGTCTGGGTGAGGTTGGGATGCAACATTTAAGCCACGTGGACAAGTCTGTACATATCCTGTGCCAGAACATCTGAACAGGCCTACAATCCCATATAGCATGCAGATAGTTATCGGTTACATTGGCTGTACAGTGCGTGCATATGTTTGATTGTGCTAGGCCCATTTGGAACATCCTTTGTCCTGTATAATGTACTCTATGAAGGACTTTGTATTGTATAAGTTGTAAGTTGGGGCTTTTACTCATTTTGAAGATATTTGAACATATTTCTGTCCAAAAGCTTTGATCTTGATTGATAGAGAGATCACGTTCCCATTTGGCTATCGGGAGGGAGATTGAGTCATCAAATTTTAATAATAATTTGTACAGTTTTGATAATAATTTAGGGGTACATAAATTTAAAAATTCAGTTACCCATGTTGATATTTCCAAATTTAGTTGGTTGGGATTAAATCTCTCTTGAATGATGGATTTCAATTTTTGATATTCAAGAAATTTACTGTTGTTTATTCCATATTCTGATATGAGTTCCTGGAATGTGACAATGTTTCCCTCTTTAATAACATGTTCTAAATTTTTTATTCCCTTTTCACGCCATGATGTGAAATTTAGTACTTTCTTATTCTGACAAATGTCTGGATTGTTCCAAATGGGTGTTAGTTTGCATGGAATAAGTGGAGACTGAGTTAGTTTTAGAAATTCCCACCAGGCTGTCAGTGAGCTATTTATACTGAGGCTTTTAAAAGCGTCGTGGCGCTTAATATTAGAGCTAATGTAAGGTAAGTCTGAAAGTTTTGTTTTTCTACAGAATGCTTGTTCTAGGTCCAACCATGGACTGTCTAGTAAGTCAGGTTTGATCCATTTTGAAATGTATTGTAATCTATTGGCTAAGAAATAATTATAAAAATTTGGTAGTTCTAAACCACCATTGTTTTTTGGCTTTTGTAGAGTTTTCAGACTTATTCTTGATGGCTTATTTTTCCATAAGAATTGTGAGATGTTTGAATCTAAGGACTTAAACCAAGCAGCAGGGGGTTTATTTGGGATTAGTGAGAATAAATAGTTGATTTTTGGTAAAACCATCATTTTAATGGTAGCGACTCTCCCCATGAGTGATATAGGTAAGGCGTTCCAACGTTTGAGATCATCTTCTATTGTTTTCAGTAAAGGGATATGATTTAACTGCACTAAGTCTGAAAGCCTAGCAGAGACATGTATGCCTAAATATCTAATATTACCTGATTGTAGTGGAATGGCGGTCGTGTTCTGGAATCTACAGTTTATAGGCAAAACTGTTGATTTTCCCCAGTTGATGGAATAGTCTGATATAGAAGAGAAGCTATCTATTAGTCTAATTGTATTCGGGAGAGAAGCTTGGGAGTTTTCCAGGAAAAGTAATACATCATCTGCATAAAGACTTATCTTGTGGTTTGTAGTTTCTGTGTTAATTCCTTTAATATTTGTATTTTGTCGAATTGCTGCTGCTAATGGCTCAATGAAGATAACGAAAAGTGAGGGTGATAGTGGGCAGCCCTGCCTGGTGCCCCTCTGCAGAGTGAAGCTTTGTGAAGTGATATCGTTTGTCCTAACACGTGCACTAGGAGAGCTATGTAAGGTTTTGATCCAGTTTATGAAGGTTGAACCAAATCCGAATTTGTGTAGGACTGCTAATAAATATTTCCAGTTTACCCGATCAAATGCCTTTTCTGCGTCTAAAGATACAATGGTTGTTTCTAATTTGTTAATTGTGCAGTAAACTATTATGTTTACTAGTCTGCGTGTGTTATTGGCTGATTGTCTACCCTTGATAAAACCTGTCTGGTCAGGATGTACTATAAGTGGAGTGATTTCCTCTAATCTTCTGGCAAGGACTTTGCAAATAATTTTAAGATCTACGTTTATGAGTGAAATTGGGCGATAGCTAGAAGGCAGTGTAGGGTCTTTGCCTGGTTTAAGAAGTAGGCTAATGTTAGCAGAATTCATGTCTGGGGACAGTACGTTCTCATTTTGAATTTGAGTTACCATTCTGAAAAAGGTTGGTTCTAGCACAGACCAGAATTCTTTGTAGAACTCTACTGGAAATCCACCTACTGAATAGTTAACTAGTAGTTACTTAAGTGTAATTACTTAAGCATTAATGCAGAACTACTCAGTCTTTCCTGCTTTGTTCCTGATTAGTTACTTATTAACTAAGAAAGAGTGTTATAAAGTGTGACCCTGAACACTACTGGTGTGCACAGGCTGTGCCTTTTCAGTCTCCATAGGAAGTAGAGGTGCTCATGTACCTTCTACACTAAGGAGGATGTTTTGGTGGACAGAGATCCTGACGGGTTCCTGGATTCAGAGTGTTGCAGTGATAGTCTGTTCTGAATCCTGACTGTCTGAATTCTGTTACTCAAAAAGACTAGAGCCCAATTACAGAGAGATGAGTTCAGTCCAAGTGAGTGAAGATTGCTGACTAGTTTCTTGAGTATATTAGTGTTGAATGCTGAGCTGAAGTTCATGAACAGTATTCTAACATTAGTGTCCTTGTTGTCCAAGTGTGATAAGGTCAGGTGGATGGCACTGGTTATGGCAATTTTGCCTGTAGGCATGTTGTTGGGGGTCCATTGTTGGTGGAATAAATTCCTTTATGTGTGCCACAATCAGCCACTGAAAGCAGCTCATATTAACATTAAAAAACTTGATTTGAAGTCAAATAATTCCTGGTGTTGCTTGTTTACCCAGTTAAAATATCATCTTAGCCCAAATAGGTATCATTGATCAAAAGGAGTTGAACTATAAATTATAAATAAGAAATAATTCAGAAGCTGAAAAAGTGGAGCCAAGTCTTTATTAATAATTATATAATCCTTGCCTTTCTCACATTGATTGTGCTATTAACAGTTGTAGAGGTGCATAACCACAATAATCATCATTCTCTATTTTAAATTTTAGAACATTTTTCTTTAAAAAACACAAAATTTCAGAAGTCATGTAAATATTGTGCCAAAGTCATTCTTTCATGTTGGAAAAATGTACAACAAATATATCTATTAGAAAATGACACAAAAGCTTCAACAAATAAATGCAAGCTCAAATTGTTGGCTATTTAGTTTTTCTATATTTTGTCTTTATTACAGCTTCCATTCCTTCAGGATACTTGTTTTAAGTACTTTTTAAAGAAATCTGTGACTTTTAGACTTTTTTCAGACTTTTTTCCAAAATATCCTCATCCACACTAACTGCATTTTAGAAACTCTTTCTATCCACAAGAGGACACAAAACCAACTGAAAAACCCTCACATGGGCACAGCAGCCCAGTAGGAGTTGATAACACCTCATAAAATGTAACGTCCTAGTGACTTGAAAAAACATCTGTAATTAAAAAAGAGTGATTATTTTTGAATACTGTCATAATTCATGTTCAGAGAGAAAGTATGAGGTGTCTTTACCATCTTTGAACAGAGAGACCAAAAGCTACAGTGAACGTCCAGCCAGCTGGTCATGTGTTCATCAGAGAGAGAGTCACTCTGACATGTGAAATAGAAAGTGGAGATGACTGGAATTATGAATGGTATAAGAATAATAATCTTCTCAGAGATGCTCAAAGGAAGAAATATGAAATCTCTAATGTTGATCAGACTCATGCAGGTGATTATACCTGTAAGGGAACACAGTCAACAGGCCGAATCTACACACACACCAGTGCAGCTGCTACACTGACTGTATCAGGTGAGTGTGGCGTCTTTCTCACTGTATTTCTATCATTTACAGTTAAACATGCAGAGGTGCATTATAACTAAGTACATTTCATCTTGCTGTAGATGCTTATGAAAAGAGGAGATTCAGCAAATTTTTCTTTCAAATTTATCCTGACTCTCTCAGTGAGCTCATGTAGCTCATCTCATAAACACTGGCAGCGTCAGCGGATGAGAGTCGTTTTCCTTTATGTGAAATGTTTGCTGTATATGCATCTTCAGAGAGAGTGAATCATTAGTCAAAGTAGTTCCCTTCTTTATACAGAGAGACCAAAAGCTACAGTGAACGTCCAGCCAGCTGGTCATGTGTTCATCAGAGAGAGAGTCACTCTGACATGTGGAATAGAAAGTGGAGATGACTGGAATTATGAATGGTATAAGAATAATAATCTTCTCAGAGATGCTCAAAGGAAGAAATATGAAATCTCTAATGTTGATCAGACTCATGCAGGTGATTATACCTGTAAGGGAACACAGTCAACAGGCCGAATCTACACACAGACCAGTGCAGCTGTTACACTGACTGTATCAGGTGAGTTTGGCGACTTTCTCACTGTATTTCTGTCACTAACAGTCAAAAATATATTACTGTAATAAAATAAATGTAAAAATAATGAACCACACATATCAGTGGGGCTGGTTTTAGGGTTTTCTGGAAGTGCAGTGAAAAATGTTCTGCTTCCCCCCTTTTTGAGTTTCTCCAGTTTAGTTGAATGTATTTGTTTTTCTCTCTCAACCTCCAGAAAGTCACACATTCCATCATGTTGAGATCTGATGTTTAACTCGGTTGTTTTCTTTTTATCTTATAATAATTTTTCAGCTCCAGTTTAGGAATCTTCTGGTTTTTCACTTACTTGGCATTTCCTCTTCCTTTTGACTAAGTGGATTAACTGATCTCCCAGAAGTTTCTCCTGAACAATCAATAACTTATAGGCTGTGTTCACTGGAATCAAATAAAGTTTTTCTCTACATTGACCTACAACTTTAGGACAAGTTTAACCACAGAGAATAGAAATAAAACATTTGTTTGTTGGTGTAAATAGAGTCTAGTCTAAAACTGGACACTTCCAGTCCTACAAGAGAACCTCAGAAGTGCACTGTAAAAGCATTTTATTTGGGTCACCATATCTGATGATCGATCATCTTGAGAAATCATGCATTAGAGAAGTTCTCATGGTCAGCAATAATGAACCAACTACAAAATCCAGAGAAAGTCCTGCCTTCCTTAGTTACTGTTGCTACGTCCATCATCCTTTTAGTTCTGGTAACCTGGTAGCATCTGTAACACTAACAGACTAAAACATTGAGATATAAAGAAGAATTCAGAAGCTCACAGAGCAGTAAGTCTGGTAACATGTAACATAGAAACTGACTGTAAAAGACAGTGAAGACTTACATGTTTAAAAACTGACAAAATATGAATGCTGGCCAATTTAAAGTGAACAAAAAATGGGTTGAGGAAACCGTGTTTACATTAGTCACCCCAGCAGATTTGTTTAGTCCAGGGTGTCCAGTCTGATCTACAAAAGGTTGACGTGTCTGTAGATTTTCATTCTGACTAAACAGAAGCTCACCTGAGTCCACTTGTTCAATCAGTTGGTCTCAGTCTTCAACAACTGACCATGACCTGTGTTACACTGAACATAAGCTGTCTGTGTTACATTAAACCAACACTGCTACATCTCTAAATAACATGAAGCTGAAAGTCTAAATTCTATCAGCTGAACTTTGTTCTTCATCAGCAGTAAAAGTCAAACCTACAATCACCTCAAACCCTGAAGGAGCTGCATTGACAGGAAACACAGTGACTCTGTACTGTAAACTCCATCAGTCTGCTGGATGGACGTTTTACTGGTCCAAACACACACAGAGCTCTGAGAAGGAGACCATCACCAACGTCTACACCATCAGCTCAGTAAGTCCCTCTGATGGAGGTCAGTACTGGTGCAGAGCTGGCAGAGGAAACCCAGTCTACCACACACACTACAGTGATGCAGTCTGGGTAAACGTTACTGGTGAGTAAGAGTGATATTTTATAGGGAATGGAAAGTGGTTTTACTGTAGCCTCACTCAAAGAATTATTAAAGTGTGAAACATGTAAAAGTCTGAAGACGGCAGAAGCTGAGGAGATACTCTGCAGTTCATTAATGTGAATCAGCATATCCTGATTGTTAAACTGATTCATTACAGTATTACAGACCATCCACCCATTTAAGGTTGAAAATTAATTGATAACTGTATGCTGTATGATAACAATAAGTACTTAAATACACCTTAATTATACATTAATTAACTGCTAAGTGAGCATTAGTTACTGATTAAGTGCTTAGTAATTAGTAGTTGAGTAAACTGTTACCTGATAGTTTAGTTTGTCATTAGTTCACAGCTGGCGGCACGGTGGCGTGGTGGGTAGCGCTGTCGCCTCACAGCGAGGAGGGCCTGGGTTCGATTCCCTGGCCGGGTGACCGGGGTCCTCTCTGTGTGGAGTTTGCATGTTCTCCCCGTGTCTGCGTGGGTTTCCTCCGGGTTCTCCGGTTTCCTCCCAAAGACATGCAGTCAGGCCAATTGGACGTGCTAAATTGCCCCTAGGTGTGAGTGTGTGAGTGACTGTCTGTGTCTGTCTGTCTGCCCTGCGATGGACTGGCGACCCATCCAGGGTGTATCCTGCCTTCCGCCCGAAGACTGCTGGGATAGGCTCCAGCACCCCCCCGCGACCCTGACGGAGAAGCGGCTTAGAAAATGGATGGATGGATGGATAGTTCACAGCTTATTTATTCATTAATTGTGCACTTATAGCTGCTTTTTTACCTGCTAGTGAGCTGATGAATGTTTACATATATAAATAATGTGAGAAATAACAAAATTATTTCTTAATCATGTTAATTGTCTGTTAACTAATCTACTGAATTATTGATATTAATTAACTACTTCTTTGTATTCCTCCCAGTAAAGTCATTATTCTTGCCACTAATTAAACTATGAACTCATAATTAGGACTTGAACAGTAACTGATATCTTAATTTCTCTCTACTTGTTTTTTGTCTCCCCTCCAGTAAAGTAGAAAATATACAAACAATATCAAATTTTATTCTAAATGATTCTATGCAATAAATTGGACACTTCAGTTTCTTATTGATTGGAAAGTCTTTCAAACTTCATTTCATCAATGATCCAAAATTGGTTTTCCATGGTATCAATTCAAAAGAATGCTTGTTACAAGACATCCCGACTGAACATATTTGGGGTCTAACATTTATATCCTCTAAAAACCCGAATCATCAAGTAATTCATTGGAAATTTATACATAGAGCATACTTAACTCCTTTAAAGCGATATCATATGCACCTGACCAGCTCTCCTCTGTGTGATTCATGTTCCCTAGGGGAATTAGGGACTTTTATGCACTATTTTTCTTATATGTGACTGTATATTGATTTGTTCGGGTGGGGTCTGTCAGTAGGGGGGGCGGGAACCGGGAGGGTTGGGGAAATAAAAAAGGAAAAGATACAATAAAACAATTGTTCACAAAAAAAAAAAAACGAATGCTTGTGGCACCTTAAAATTCAAGTTGTAAGGATAATAGTGGTCACTGCATATCTATCTACATATCGCTGCTGTTGGAACAAAACCTTGTATCTCTGTTTTTGTCATTTTACAGGTTTTGACATATTTTGAAAATGACTGTTGCCGTTTAAATTGTGTGTAAATTTCAGCCCTAAATGACTGTGAGAAGGTCTGGCTCCATTGACTTACATTAAAAGCAAAGTGTGTATTTTCTGTCTCCTGTAAATTTACCATTTTGGAGATACAAGGTTTTGTCCCAACAACAACGATATGTCAGGCAGCCTGTGTTGTAGGCCTGACCTGTGTGTCCAGTTTCTACAGTGATTCACAGTGAAATGTATTTCTGCTGCTTTTAATCATGAATTTGTAGTACAATTAGTAAATTAGTAGTGAAGGTAATCGCTTCACTTGAAGGGACACACAAAGTAGTAATTAATGGTTAAGTAGCATTAAGTAATGAGGAATTCATGATGAACATGTAGAAACAGTTGTGAGTAGAGAGAGGCAGCAGAATATGAGGAGGTGAAGGAGAGTTAAATAAGCTGTGACCTAATGACTAAACTATCAATTAACAATGGACTCAATTACTAAGTGTTTAATCTGTAACTAATGCTTAATAAGCAAGTACATAATACATGAATGAGTATTTTACTATTGAATAGCACATAATTATCAATTAATGTGTGACCCATAATATAAACATTTACCATTTAATTTACAGTCAAAATGGCCTTTAAGTAAAAGCAATTTATTTTTTCAAGAGATATTTCTTAGGAAGTTACATACAAGGTAATCCTCATGCATAAGTGGGGAAAAAAACAACAACAAAAACAGATAGACCACCAAAGCTCAATGATCAATGCTCATACACAAAATATAGATATACGATATACACAAGATATAGTGAAATATACACAAAATCTAGAGACAATATACACAAGATATAGTGAAATATACACAAAATCTAGAGACGATATACACAAGATATAGTGAAATATACACAAAATCTAGAGACAATATACATTTTAAAGTGACTTGAGTGACTCAGTGTTACTGTTCTTTGTAGTGGCTTAGTGATAACGTGTTATTGTCCATAGAGATGATATGATACAGTAATAATGACAAAGTGACTGACTGAAAATGGTAGTTGGGGAAGAAACCACAGCTTCACAGCTTCTTCAGAAGCCTGACAGCCTGTGGGTAGAAACTGAGAAACTGTTCATCAACCGAAAAACAAGCTCCTCTCTTCCTTCAGCTCTGAAAAGAATCCACAGATGAGCAGCTGTCAAGATGCCGTTACTGAGCAAAGGAAAAAGACAAAAAGAAGAGTTTGTACTAGAAAGCATAAGCTGACCATCTGAGACGGGTTAAGGTTTTATGGACGAGTCTAGAAGTGAGATATTTGAAAGTAACAGAACGCAGTATATAAATCACTGAACAGGACAACATTGTTTAAATACAAATTAATTCATATTTCAAATTCATCTTCCTCTCTCCAGCTTCAGGTCCTGGTGTAACAGTAGGAGTGTCAGTGGGACTGAGTCTAATCTTGCTCCTCATCATCATACTGGGCCTGATTTGCTGCTACAAGAAGAGCAAAGGTTTGAAGACACACTTCCTCTGTCCTGTATGAGTTTATGCAGCTGAGTAAAGACAGATTTCTGTGAGCTGAGCTGTTTGTACTGGCGCTGATATAGAAGTATAGTTTGAATCTCTTATTCAAAGATGTATCTCTGTCTCCCTCTACTGGAAATCAGCAGAACACCAACCAAAGCCAGCGTCTGTCAGGGTCTGGGGGGTCTCTCTCAGGAAACCCACCACTGCAGGCTGCTCAGTTTGCATGACTAACATAATCACTAGCATTTAGTTTTTAATAGTAGTTACACTGTTTCAGTAATTTTGTAAACAGTATGGATTATTGATTTTAAACATTTATGGATTACTGATTTCATATTTAACAGGAATGCGACTAAATTTCCTCTTGTTCATTAATACTTGTTTATAAGTGAGGTGTCTGTGATGATGTGAGAACACAGTGGTGTCTGTGATGAGTAACTTCTTCTGTTCCAGGTGATTCTGCAGCTCAGCCCAGTGATGTCACTTACGCTCAGATTGTGACTAAAAAGAACCGCAGAGGAAACAGTAAGAACTGCATCTCTACAGTAACAGATATATTTTCTCTTTAACTGGTTTTAGTATTAATGTAAATTTATTTCTCTTTCAGATGAAGGAGCCACACAATCAAATGATGTCACTTACACTGAGATTATGACTACAATCAGCTACAGAGGAAACAGTAAGAACTGCATCTCTACAGTAACAGATAAATTTTCTCTTTAACTGGTTTTAGTATTAATGTAAATTGATTTCTCTTTCAGATGAAGGAGCAACACAACCAAATGACGTGACTTATTCCCAGATTCAGCTGAAAAACCTGGAACATCATGAAAAAGGTGCGCAATACCACCTGCCCATTTTTTAGAAGAACACATCAGACTGACTGTAGTAGCACAGCGTTGGCTGTTGCTCTACCTTGTGACTCAAACGTTACTGATGAATAAATGATTTGAACAGATTTGAATGAATTTCTTTGTACTCCAAAGACGAATTGTGCAGAGTCCAGTGATGTGCTTTATTCACATGTTGAGACGAAAACATGAAGATGGTGATTTAAAAGAAATGATGAATGAAAACAGTGTCTACAATGTTATAGACAAATATGTAATGACACAAGTACTTAATGTCGTGGTATTCGTGTCTAATTTTTTCCCTGTTCTATTATATACACACATAGTGTGGGTGATGACAGTGAGCTGCGTATAAGTTTCCTTCATCAAATTACATTCAATAAATGTTCTCTGATCATCATCGGTGATATGAAGTGGGTGTCAGAGACGTCCACATCTAATGTGGGAGCTTCTATGTGAACTGTAGCCTTTAAACAGCGACAATGTTGGCCACCTTTTATTTTGAGGATCCTTAATATCTTAAAGCTCACAAATGCCAACATTGTTAACAAACTAATTCATTAATTGAAGCTCTACCTGTAATTTAAATGATGCATGAGACAGAAGATTTCAGAGCTTTATTAAAGCCTAGACTCGATCTCCAGACGACAGTAATGCCTAAACAATCAGAGTCAGTAAAGAAACCTGAGCGTGTTTAAAATACAATTTAAACATTCACAGTAATTTGATTCTGGCAAATAAAAGCTTCTGAATGAGTTGGTTCAAGTAAATGAGCTGGTGTTTAGTGACGTCACAGAGACAATTAATTCAAAGGGCTGTTTTTGCTGCTTTCTTTCCATGTATGGACAACTTCTTCATTAAAACCAAGCAAGGGAAATTTGATTTATAATATATTACACTGATATTGCTGTGAGTAGAGTGGATTGTCCTAACAGCAAAAACATGTCAAAACCTTGAAGAAAATCTGCTTTTTGTAGACTGTCAATTATACACAAACATGTAATTCATAAAGCGCTTTTCTCTTGTAGGTCTGTGAAGAAAACTGCTGCTGTTTCAGTGCAGAACAGTAACCATTCACAGAAACTCCTGGTTGGGTTCTAAGGAGTGCAGACAGAAGAGGATCTGAACACATTTAGACTGTCAGAACTTTCATACATGATTTGAACAACTTCATTTACTAATCATAACACATTTCCTTTGGAATAAAATGAGTATTTATGTGAACTAAACCAATGTGAGCAGCACATAATCAGAGCTTTGTACAATCAAAACACATAAAAGCTCAGTTTCTCAGGCTGAAATTGAGCTTAATCCTCATCTAAAAACTCTGTTCACAGATAATCTCTGTCCAGAAAACTCAAAATATCAAGAGTTGTTTTTCTAAATGACGATAAGCAAACCTCAGTCATGTCCGTCAGCTCAGGGGATCAAATCGGCAGCCTTGCAGTCACAAGGCTGGTTCCCTAACCACCAGCCCACGATGATTCAAATAGTGCCAAATTTTGTTTGATGAGATTTTTTGTAGTTATGAGTTTTGATGTTTAATGTGTGTTAGTTTTATTTTTTATCATTTATATTATTCTTTTGCCCAACTAACAATCTTCATACAGTAATGCTGATGACAAAAAGCAGTCTGGTCCTACGCTGTGCTATTCTTCTTGTACTGTATTGTATTCATGTATTGTTACATATTTCTGTTTTTGATCCAGTTGAATTACATTTATAATAGTCATCCATCCATTTACCAAGCCGCTTCTCCCTCAGGGTCGCGGGGGGTGCTGGAGCCTATCGCAGCGGTCTTATAATAGTCATGTTTTCATAAAATAATACATTACTTTGATCTTTTAGCAAGCTGAAGCTATACATCTCTTCACGCTGTATTTTTTATTATATTTGCAGATGCCAGAAAGTGGCACAAATAAATATATTATCCAACCACAACTTCTGTTCTTTATTCAGAGACAGAAATGAGCTTCGATCAAAGACCTAATGGAACAGTACACATCTTATTTTAGTTCATAAATATACAGTATATTATATATATATTAGGGCTGAGGGAAAAGCTTGAGTCTTAGATGCTCTGCGATGCGGATGTGAACGATTCTGAATTGACTCATAAACGTCAAAAGTCGATTTTCTAGACATTTAATTTACAACGTAAAGTTGACCGAACGTAAAAAGCAGAACTTGGAAGTGAGCAGCGCCCAGACAGCCTGTGGAGGCACATAACAAAAACACACATGGAGCGAGAAATCCGACAGGCTCTGCTTTAAAGCCATTAAAGCCAGTTAGGAGTCACAGCCTTTCTCTCTAACCTGTTTGTCTCTAGACAGACAAAGCACTTCTTGTAAGTCGCTCTGGATAAGAGCGTCTGCTAAATGCTGTCAATGTAAATCTGTTGTTAACAATAACTTCTATCTAAAGGCATTAAATGATTAATTTAGCCAATTTAAATAAAGTTTTGGCCTTAAAAATGCAAAACATCTGAATAATAAATAAAGTAAGAAATGCCAGCATAACCTCTAAATACTCCAGTACTGAAATGATTTGGGCCGGCTCTGTAATACAACTTTATCTTATACATTTTATTCCTATGTTTTTTGTCACTGTTATTATTTGGGCATTATGTTATTTTTAATTATTATTATTTTTTCCTAACCTGATAATATACCTATTTTTTCCTGTAACAAACAGTATCAAAATTGTTGTTGTATACGAATGTGACCTTTTCACCTAACCTCTGTTGTTTCATCATTTGTTGTCATATTTGATCATATTGTGACATTGGATCTACTTTATATTTAGATTGTTTACCCAGAAATAGGATAAATGTACTTGAAGTGTAATTTTGTAAACTTCCAATAAAGAATGTATGAATAATTTTAGTAATAAATGATGTTGATGGCGTCTATTCTGAATGACTGAGTCAGCCATTCAGAACCAGAAGGGCTGTTCAGCCCCATGTGCTCACATGGGTTTAAGAGGATTTTTCTTCTATTTTTTTTTGGTTTTGTAGTTTTTGGTCAGGTCAAAAATGACAGAAATTACATATTTGCTCATTAACATCCACATCAAACTATAATCATCGAACTCTACCCAACAGAATGAAGCCTACAGTAAATACTGTATGTACAGAAAAGAGGATGCATGCAAACTGAGACTGTTCTCAAAAATGAGGCATCTTGAAAATATATGCACAATTAGTGAACTTGATGGTGCCCCTAAAATATGATTCAAAACAATATTTTTACAGGTATTACCTTAAACAATGCTGCACTGCTGATGACTTGATAGAACAGAGAATGAGTATAGCTGGAAACATTAAATGTTTATTCATTAACATATTTACCCACCTGCTGGTGCATGGTGATGTAATCAAAACTCAGACTGTAGAGATGGTGATAAGTACCATATTTGTGTGCCATCGCAAATATTCTCACAATGTAGAGTTTTTTCCCATTAATGAATATTTTTAGGTTTGAAACTGTGCGCATGCACATGCAAGTGACTGATACTGGACCAGTCCAGCATTCCACAGTCAACTTTCAATGGTTTTATAACAGTCGAAGAGATTGAGAACAACAACTCAGCCACGAAGTGGTAGGCCATGTTAAATGACAGAGCAGGGTCAGCGGATGCTGAGGCGCATAGAGCGCAGAGGTCGCCAACTTTCTGCAGAGTCAATCGCTACAGACCTCCAAACTTCATGTGGCCTTCAGGTTAGCTGAAGAACAGCATAGAGAGCTTCATGGAATTAGTTTCCATGGCCGAGCAGCTGCATCCAAGCCTTACATCACCAAGCGCAATGCAAAGCATCAAATGCAGTAGTGTAAAGCACCGCCACTGGACTCTAGAGCAGTGGAGACGTGTTCTCTGGAGTGGTGAATCACACTGCTCCATCTGGCAATCCGATGGCCGAGACTGGGTTTGGCAGTTACCAGGAGAACGGTACTTGTCTCACATTGTGCCAAATGTAATGTTTGGTGGAGGGGGGATTATGGTGTGGGGTTGTTTTTCAGGAGTTGGGCTCGGCCCCTTAGAGATTTTGGACAATTTCATACTCCCAACTTTGTGGGAACAGTTTGGGGACGGCCCCTTCCTGTTCCAACATGACTGCACACCAATGCACAAAGCAGGTGTGGAAGAGTTTGACTGGCCTGCACAGAGTCTCTGACTGAGGCGATCTCTGACTGAGGCGATCTCTGACTGAGGCGGTCTCTGACTGAGTCTTTATGAAAAGTGGGAGTGAGCTGAAACAGTCCCATCCTATCTCAATGCTGGTACATCTGAATGGCACAGTAATGTAATGAAGGGGGGGGGGGGGTTGCAGGACAGATGAACAGGAGAGCAGGTTGGTGATGGTGAGGAGGAGGCCCTGCTGGTCAGTCTTCAGCAGGATGGGAGGACAGTCATTATCTCAGGAAGAGTAAAGATACAAAATTAGTTCTGGTCAGGAGTTTGACTGTAATAAAAAGATTTCCCCCAGAGTGTGGCTGGTGACTCTGGCAGATCTAACTATAACAGCATGAAGTAAAAGGAGAGAACCAGAAGGTAGCATAGATATGAGAGAACCCTGAGACACTGGGATCCCCCCACTCACCGTCAACAAACCTGTGTGATCGCGTGAAGTGGTGGGTTATAACAGGTTACTCTAAAAGCAAGGCAAGGCAAGGCAAGTTTATTTATATAGCACCTTTCATACACAACGGTCATTCAAAGTGCTTTACAAATGAAAAAATACAGAAAAATGTAATTAATGTAAATAAAATAAAATGTATGTAAATTAAAAACATAATTAAAACAATAGATTTAAAAGAAGTTAATCAAATTTAAAAGAAGGAGATAAAAAATTAGAATAAAAATAAGAAACATGATTAAGAAACATGATTAAAACAATAGATATAAAAGAAGTTAAATGAATGAGGATAAGAGTGCCGTTACAGGATAAAAGTGGATTAAACTGAGCTAAAGGCTCAAACATGAAGGTTTTCATTCTGGATTTAAAAGTGTCGAGTGTTGGGGCTCTTCTGATGCTCTCTGTCAACTGGTTCCATTTCAGAGCAGCGTAGTAGCTAAATGCTGCCTCTCCGTGTTTAGTTTTTACCTTAGGCTGCACTAACTGACCAGTTCCTGATGATCTGAGAGTTCTGCCCGGCTCATATTGCTGGAGCATATCTAATAAATATACTGGTCCTGCACCATTAAGACATTTATAGACCAGTAATAGTACCTTAAAGTCTATCCTGTAACATACTGGTATCCAGTGTAGGGATTTAAGGACAGGAGTGATGTGCTCCCTTCTTTTACTCCTAGTGAGAACTCTGGCAGCTGCGTTTTGAATCAGCTGAAGCTGTTTGATTGTCTTTTTTGGGAGTCCAGTTAGGAGCCCATTACAGTAATCAATCCTACTAGAAACAAAGGCGTGGATGAGTTTCTCCAAGTCTGCTTTAGCCAGAAAATCTCTGATTTTGTTGATGTTTTTGAGGTGATAGAAAGCTGATTTGGTGACAGCTTTGACATGACTGTTAAAAGTGAGATCAGAGTCCATTTGTACACCAAGGTTACGTACTAGTTCTTTAGATTTTAGGCCTCTCTAATCTAGATAGGCAGCTAGTCTGTGTCTTTCATTGCTATTCCCAAATAAAATAATCTCTGTTTTATCTTTATTCAACTGCAGAAAGTTGTGTTTCATCCATTTGTTTATGTGCTCAAGGCATTCGCACAGTGAGTCTAGGGGACCGTAGTCATTTGGGCAGAGAGCCATGTAGATCTGAGTGTCATCTGCATAGCTGTGGTAAGATATCCCATAAGTATGCATGATTTCACCTAGAGGAATCATATATAAATTAAATAAGAGTGGCCCAAGAATTGAACCCTGGGGTACACCACAGGTCACTGGCACAGTCTCAGAAACGTTACCTTCCATTTCCACAAAGAAGTTCCTTCCTTGAAGGTATGAACTGAACCATTTTAGGACAGTTCCTGAGAGTCCAACCCAGTTCTCAAGTCTATCTATGAGAATTTTGTGGTCAATGGTGTCAAAGGCAGCGCTGAGATCGAGCAGTAGTAGAACAGACATGTTTCCTGAGTCTGTATTTAGGCGAATGTCATTGATAACCTTAATTAGTGCAGTCTCAGTACTATGATTAGGTCGGAAGCCTGACTGAAATTTGTCTAGACAGCTATTTGTGGATAGAAAGTGCATAATTTGTTTGAAGACAATTTTTTCTATTATTTTTCCAATGAATGGTAGATTGGAAATTGGTCTATAATTATTTAACAGGCTTGTATCTAGAGTTTTCTTTTTCAAGAGAGGCTTCACAACTGCAGTTTTTAATGCACTCGGAAATACACCTGACATGAGTGAGCAATTTACTATTTGAAGAATGTTCACTAATATTGAGGAAAAGACATTCTTTAAAAACTTGGTTGGTAATGTATCAAGACTGCAAGTGGATGATTTGAGATGACTCACTGTATCAATTAAACCTTCTTCATTAATAACACTAAACTGGGACATGTTGAACATGCTTTTGCGTGGTTTTGGAGAGAAAATCGTCTCGTTGGTAGTTGTAGGCTTACAGATAGCTTGTCTGATGGTGTGGATTCTAGTATTAAAAAATTTTGCAAACTCATTACATTTCTCAGTTGAAACTAGCTCAGGGGCCATATATGTAGGTGGGTTTGTTAGTCTGTCAACCATAGTGAAAAGCACTTTGCTATTGTTAACATTATTGCTAATAATGCTAGAGAAGAAGGATTGTCTAGCCTTGCACATTATTCTATTGTATTCACGCAGCCTATCTTTGAAAATCTCTTTATGTATGTGAAGGTTGGTTTTACGCCATCTGCGCTCAGCCTTTCTGCATTCTCTCTTTTGGTGCTGAACTGCAGCATCATTTCTCCATGGTGCTTTCTGCTTGCATTGCAAGTATAGGATGACAGTCTAATGTCCCTATAATTCCTTTAGGACGTCTTAATTAGCCAATAGCTGGTTGTTAATTGGCTGCTTATTACTACTTTATTAAGCAATAACTAACTTAAGTAAAAAGAAAAACATTGTTTTTTGTTAATGCATTATTCAGTGCCACTCCCAAACTGTGGAATACCTTTCCTCCGCTTTCCTTAGCTTTTCCTCCAGCTTAGAATAATGCTGTACTTATATTACAGAGAACACGTTTATAAAACTCAAACTGTTGTTTAACTCTTAGATTTTTATCAAATGTCATTTGATTTCAATAAATGTTTCACTTTTGTATGTCTTTATAATATTTTACTTTTACTTGTTTACTTGCCACTGTCCACTGGCCACACCACATCCATGAATAAACATACATATATAGATACTATATATAAACATATATAACATATCTTTTCATTCTGTTATTATTATTGTCCAGTTCGTACTCCATTGCAGTACAGATATCATATTCATATGATGTCATATGAATTTCCCACCCACTGCTCACCACCCTGAGCTAATGCCCTATTTGGTGAAACAACGTGAGAAAAAAAAACGTCTGAGCAGACTTTGACTTTTTTTAACTTGTACAGCAGCTTAAGCAGTCTGAGAGAGGCACTAAATAATTAAAATATCTATAAATAATACTGTGCACAATCATTTTCTGAGTAATGGGTCTGTATGAAGTGCACTTACTAATAAACTCTGTGATCACTGTGAGCTTGCAGCTTGTCTGAATTGTTTGTTATTATGTTCAATGCACTAGTTTAGTATTTTTTGTTTTTCTGAATGTGCTCTTAGTATATTACCAACCTCTAAATAAAAATGACATCATACTCTAAAATGCACCTGTAGCCATTCAGCACAGTCCAGGCCCATGTGGGTAAAACAAACAATACTGGTTTTATTATCATTAACCCAAAACAGGCATGGGTCAAAACCAGAAAATGCAGAAAGATCACAATATTGATCATAACACCAGGCGAACGATGAAGGGCAAGACAAAAGACGTAGTTGGTAAATCAGGTAAAACAGGTACAATACTGAGACCAAGAGCCCAAAGCAAAGGTACCAGAGGGAAAAGCAGAAAGGCAGAGTCGTAAACAAGTCAAAAGGTGGGAATCAGAAAAAGGCCATCAATACAAATACACAGTAAGTTCAAGAAGAAGCAAGACCTCACACGGACTCTGACTAAAGCCCGGGCTTATATACTATCTGGACTAAACATGTGACAGATATACACAGGTGAGGATCTTCTAGTAATCAGGAGACTGTGAACGCTGATAGGTAGGCACGAGACTGTCATGAGTCACATGATCCCTGAGAGTGTTGTGGGTAATGTAGTCCATTTCAGTCTGAGGGTTTGTCCTATACGTGACAGCAGCTTTACATTTCTAGAGAAAATGTAAACCTAAGAAGTTTTTACTTCACTCTGTATCACTTTCTCTCTCCTACAGATGGTGATGTGATTCTGGACAGTCCTGTCCATCCTGTGACTGAGGGAGATTCTCTGACTCTCCGCTGTTTATTTCGCTCCACAAAGCCCTCAAACGTCACAGCTGATTTCTATAAAGATGGATCACTGCTCCAGACCCAGACGACAGGAGAGATGATCATCCGTACTGTCTCAAAGTCAGATGAAGGTCTCTACCACTGTAAACACCCAGAGAGAGGAGAGTCACCACAGAGCTGGCTCTCAGTCAGAGGTGAGAACAGTTTCTTGTTATTTGATTCTTTCTGTAAATCTTCAGTTTTATATTTTAATTACAGATTCCATCTTGTAGCATGTAAACTATTATCACCTCACTGTGGTGGTGCGGGGTCTCTGTCTCTGTTTTAACAATGTGAGAACACAGTGGCGTCTCTGATGAGTAGCTTCTTCTGTTCCAGGTGATTCTGCAGCTCAGCCCGGTGATGTCACTCATGCTCAGATTGTGACTACTGAAACGTTTCTTGAAAGAAATGGTAAAATCTGCATCTCTGCAATAGCACAGATAATAATCTTTAACTGATAATAATCTTTGTGTTGTTTACTCTTATTATTTTTGTTTTATTCTGAATTATTTCAGTATCAGATGAAGCAATGCCAAGACTAAATGATGTGACATTCTCAAATCAAGATGAAAAACCTGAAACACTGTGGAAAAGGTGAGCTTTACCTATTATACACATAACACAAAGCACTGGCTCTACCATGCAATGCCATCAAAAACAAAATTGCTGAACAATTGATGCACTTTACTCACATGCTAATGCAAAAAAGCATGAACACTAAATAATAATAATAATCCATCCATCCATCCATTTTCTAAGCCGCTTCTCCGTCAGGGTCGCAAGGGGGTGCTGGAGCCTATGAGGAAGAGAATCTGCCTTTAGAACTCATCAAAATCCAGTGTGATGATTCTCTGAAGAATCAACCTCAGCAGCTTTCCCTCCCCGAGTTCTACCGGGGCTTGGAAAAGGAAAAGTTTCCTCTGATGAGACGCCACGTGAAAAAAATGATCATTCTATTTGGCTCAACATACATATGTGAGCAAACATTTTCGCTGTTAACACTGAACAAAAGCAGATTGAGAACCAAAATGACCGACAGCCATCTCCATAATGTCCTTCGCATCTCAACCACTAAGTTTACTCCAGACCTGCCAGCCATCCTTCGCTCCAAAGCGCAGCAGCACTGCTCCCACTGAGTGCAATGTCGTTCCCACTTTAGGTGAGTAAAAATATATATTCCACAGTACCCCTGAGTTAATGCATGTGCAAGTACACATGCTGCAAATATCAATAATGCGCATCAATTCTGTCACTACCCTGCTTTTGCGCACCACTTTCTTATATGCGTTTTTCTTGTTAACACACAGAGTACAAAGTCAGCTGATCTCATCTGATGCAGATGTGCTACTTGATCAAATTACATCTGTCCGGATTTTTGGCACAAGTGGCATCGGATCAGCACCGCAGCTGGATGGCCCGATTTACATACATAGCGCAGCTGATACTCACCAGAATAATTTACTAAAACTATATGCACTCCTGTTATTAAGTCCAGTTCAGTCTGTTAATGTTGATAACCGTTTCAAACAAATGTTAATAACTTAAATAACAAGCTTAAAATTTACCCATCCCATTTTCCCCTTTATTGTTTTTTCTCTGTACTGTAAATCAACTAAGAAGAAATCTGAGGCTGCTGTTCTGAGAAAAAGCTACTAAGTTTTTTTTTTTATAAATCAATAAAGATCCATTTATGGAAAGTTTCTTTAATTATATTCAACAATATAAAATATTTGACCACTTTTAATTGATTTTTCTAACTTTAATACACTAAAGTTAAGGCTATATATCTCATTTCTAGTAAGTGGCCCAGCCCCTCCTATATTTTTATGTATGTGGCCCTCAGTGAAAAAAGTTTGGACACCCCTGATCTAAAGTGTGAATCATTTATGTTAACCTGCTTCTCCACTAATGTGAAAAAGAGTCTGAGTAAAATCTTTATAATCACCAAAATAACCAACTACAACAAGCCCTAGTGTATCATTTGGTCTTCTTAAAACATGAGAGGCAAATTATTATCTTTTAACAACGTCACCTCAAGGCCTTGGATAAATTAGATGATTATCAAACAGTCAGCTCTCATGGTCAACGCATTACTTTGGCCATCAGTGAACAGACTCGAGTCATCAGACATCCATGAGTAATTAGTAAATCAAATGAACAGATATTAATCAAATGAAAAACTAATTAGACTGAAATTATACTGTGAAAGGGTGTGTCGTGTATGTAAATGTGGTGTGGAGTGAGGAGGCGGACGCATATGCTGAGATAAGAGACTTTTATTAGGGGCAAATCCAGGGTCAAAGTCACAACGGTCCAGGGTCAAACAGCCAACACGGAGAGAAGGAGGGACATACATGACCAAATGAAAACAGGATCAAACGTACAAACAGTACACAAGAAAGACCAACACAGACCAAGGCCAACCCAGGGCTTATATACACGAGGGTAAACGAGGAACAGGCGGGAACACAGGTGGATACAATAAGGGGTGGAATCATGAAACAAGGGGGCTGGACTAAAAAACCAAAACAAAGAACACATGGGCTAAGAACACATGCTGCCTGTTACAGCAGTTCCCGTTCATGTTCTTTTGTTTTTGCTCGTAACTTTTCTTTACCTTTTTAATAGTGTATTTATTTTGATGAGGCAATTTAGGGAAGCTGTGCCCTCTCGAAACATGCAAGTAAAGAGTGTTTTGGGCTGTTTTTTCGCCGTGAAAGCTCTACTTTCACTCAGTCCCCGTGTCCGCTGCGGCGATGCAGCATGGCCGCTTTGTTTACACCCGGGACCAGCTGATCGCGCTGCAGCCGGTCGGCATGGCGACCAGGACAACGAACATCCCCGAAGAGCTTTGGAGACAGATGCACAGGGGATGCAGAGGGGGAATTAACAAGCACAGAAAAAAGAAGGGATATGGGCAACGTGAGGTCACTGGCGGATAAGATGGACGAGCTGACAGCACTAGCCAGGAGTCAGAGGGAGTACCGGGAGTGTAGTTTAATGTGCTTTTCGGAGACATGGCTACCCCAGGACATCCCGGATGACCATGTTTCCATCAATGGCTTCCAGACTGTTCGGGCCGACCGGGGTTGCACCGAGAGCGGTAAGCGCAAAGGAGGTGGGCTCGCTGTGCTAGTCAATAACCGCTGGTGTAACCCTGGTCACATTACCATCAAGGAACGTACCTGTTGCCCGGACATTGAGCTGACGCGAGTATTCACATGCCATCATCGTGACTGTCTACATTCCCCCCTCTGCCAACCCGACGTAGGTAAGTGATGTCATTTATTCAACTACAGCACGTCTCCAAACGCAACACCTGAGTGCCTTTATCGCCATATCAGGTGACTTTAACCATGTCGCTATGGCCAAGGCACTACCACACTTCACTCGGTATGTGGACTGTCCCATCAGAGAGGAAAGATCACTGGACCTGCTGTATGCTAATGTTAAGGATGCATACAGCTGCTCCCCCCTCCCCCCTCTTTGGGTAGGTCAGACCACAACTTGGTACACCTCAGCTCCTGTTATGTGCCGTTGGTGAAGAGTGACCAAGCGGACAGTGAGTAGATGGTCTGGGGAGACTTACGAGGCACTGCAGGATTGCTTTGAGGCTACTGATTGGTCTGCACTCTGTGAGCCACACGGAGAGGACATCGACGGGCCAACAGAGTGCATCATGGACTACATTAACTTTTGTGTGGACTCCACTGTCCCAACCAGCACTGTTAAATGTTACCCAAACAACAAGCCGTTGGTAACAAAGGACATTAAGGCTCTCCTCAACAAGATGAAGAGGGCCTTCAGAGCGGGAGACAGGGTGGAGGTGAGAACGATCCAGAGGGAACTGAGGACAGCTATCAAGGAGGCGAAGGACAAATATAGGAGGAAGCTGGAGTGGAAACTCCAGCAGAACAACATGAGGGAGGTCTGGAATGGAATGAGGACCATCACCAGCTTCAGGTCCAGGAACAACAGAGGAGTAGAGGTCAGTGTGGATGGAGCCAACAAGCTAAATCTGTTTTTTAACAGATTTGACACAGCAGGCTCTGCATTGTTCCTGTCCCAAAGGTACTGTCCTCTCTCCCTTCCTCTTCACCCTCTACACCACGGACTTCAGCTACTGCACAGAGACTTGCCACCTTCAGAAGTTTTCTGATGACTCTGCAATAGTTGGATGTATCAGCAGGGGTGAAGAGGATGAGTACAGGGCGACGGTGAAGGACTTTGTCGCATGGTGCGAGCAGAACCACCTGCAGCTGAATGTAACAAAGACAAAGGAACTGGTGGTGGACCTGAGGAGGGACAAGGCATCGGTGACCCCTGTGTCCATCAGCGGGGTCAGTGTGAACACTGTGGATGATTACAAATATCTGGGTGTGTATATTGACAATAAACTGGACTGGGCTAAGAACACTGATGCCCTCTACAGGAAGGGCCAAAGTCGTCTTTATTTTCTGAGGCACCTGAGGTCCTTTAACGTCTGCCGGACTATGCTTAGGATCTTCTATGAGTCTGTGATGGCGAGTGCTATCCTCTATGCTGTTGCATGCTGGGGAAGCAGGCTGAGGGTGGCAGATGCCAACAGACTCAGCAAACTGATCCGCAACGCCGGTGATGTTGTGGGTGTGGAGCTGGACTCGCTGACGGCCATTTCGGAGAGGAGGACACTGTCTAAGCTGAAGGCCATTATGAACAATGGCTCCCACCCACTCTACGACACAGTGATGAGACACAAGAGCTCATTCAGCTCAAGACTCACTCTATCAAAATGCACCACAGAGCGCCACAGGAAGTCATTCTTACCTGTGGCCATCAAACTCTATAACTCCTCCCTCAGTGTGTGATTCACAAAACTCAATACGAAACTGTTCATATGTGCAATAATAACAATTGTGTGTGCAATAACTCAGAGGGACACTAACTTTAAATAATTTAAATAATTGTAACTGCTTTATACCTGATGTTTCATATTACTATCACAATCACTGCCACCTTACTATATTCTTAAGTACTTAAATCTGGTGTACATACTGTAAGTTCTCTATATTGTCTTAAATTATTAGTAAAAGTGTTTATTTTTACATAAATGGCTGCAACTGTAACAACTGCAATTTCCCCCTGGGATCAATAAAGGAATCTGAATATGAATCTGAAAAACAAAACACAACAGGACAAATGGACAAGACTGGCAGGGGCCAATTGTGACAGTAAACTATTATCTCATCAAAATACTGTTTCATTCTACATGTAGGCTAATTTAAAATGACCTCTAAAACAGCAAAATGAAGAACTCAAAGTCAGGAACTCAGCTCTCCACATTTGCTGCATTTCTCATTGATAATTTTATGGAATCATTTAATTATTTCATTATTTTGCAGAGGACAGAAAATCTCACACACAAAGGTACAAAACTGTGGGAACATCTCACTGATCATAAATCTGGAGACTGAGTAACATGTTTGTGCACTTTCCCAGCCACATTTAGTGTCAGAGGCCTGAGAACAGAGAGGAGTTAGAGACGCGTCTGTGGTCTGATTTCTATTCTAATAAAACAGCAGTAATGACAACATCAACCAAATAAGAACTGAAACCTGATGATGTTTTTATGTTACACTCATTGCATCTTTTATGTAAAGCTACAAAGTCATATCTCTTACTATATAATCATTTTTTAAATATATATTTATAGCCATACTGATATTCCATACTGACTTCCTGGCTCTTGTCATGTCTTTCCTTAAAATCTAAGCACAGCCATAAAGCAGGACCTCACTGTTTTGGTGTCTTTGCCCCAGAGAAGCGGACTGAACTTTCCCCTGGACTCTGCATTGCAGTCAGTTCTCACGCTCAGTTCTTTCCTCTGTGGTCTGAGGACTCGTATCTTCAGGTGCTACCTATTTTAACACCTTTCTGATCTCATTGACTCTTTTTTCATAGATGTGCCAGTTACCCACTAATACCCTCCCACCCCCCACCCCGCTAAAAATGACAGACGTTGGTTTGAACTTTACTCTGGTAACAATAGTCTTTTTCTTCTTTGACCCAGAGAACACAACGTTCATTATTTCCATGAATAATCTAGAGGTCTGACATGTCAGACCACAAAACACATTTCCACTGTGCATCAGTCCATTTAAGATGAGCTTGAGACTCTTGATGTTGTTGAGAAATGACTTCCACTGTGCATAGTATAGTCTAAACTAGCATTTCTGGATGCAGCGACAGATGGTACTTATCTTTCTCAGTGTTCCTATTCTTAAGTTGAACTGTTTTCATTCAAATAAATTTCAAAGTAGATTTAAAAATCACCGCCTTCTGTTTTTATTCATATTTTTATATTTTATGGCCCAAATCCAGCAGAGTCGATATCAGACCCTCCAAGAAGGCCCGTTACGAGGCCCTGGTAAAGGAGCAGGAAGAAGGAAGAGGACTGGAAAGTGGTACAGAGACTGCTGCACTCCACCCAAACTCCAGTTGTGGCCACCATCGCCAGCCTTTGTGCAGCTGTTCGAGCGAGTGGCCGAGGACCATCAGTAGGATAAGGAGGATTGGGCAGTCTGATTACTCCGCCATCCTCACAGGGAAGACCCAGTTGGCTGCTTAACAGCTTCCAGGGTGGTTGCAACTGGATTACACGGAGTTAAAGAAAGCCATTTTTCAGTGAGTCAGCCGAACCTCAGAGCAGCACTGGCAGCATTTCCAGACATTGACACTTCAGGAGTTTGACCCACCCTTCGTATTTGTGCAGCAGCTCTGGTTCTCTTGTAGGAGATGGATTTTAGCTGAGGAATGGGACTCGGAGGAACTTACAGATCTAGTAGTTCTGGAACAATTCATAGCCCAGTTACCAGAAGGGAATACACCTTGGGTTCTTTAATTTTGGGGACAAATTGGCCACAGTTTCAGGGGTTAGTAAAGGAACTGACAAAGAAGAATCCCGTACAGAGGAACGGGGTGGGAACTATGCAGCCTCGCAGAGAGATGAGCTACCAGGGTCATCACACACTTCTCAAGACTCAACTTTATTGGGGGGTGGGGAATTGGATAGAGATGGCAATCCCAAAAGGGGGCCTTTCCTCCAGAGCTCCTCCCTAGGGATTCCACTAGGAGATTTTCCCCAGGAACATTCACGTACCCCCACCTCTTGAGCACATCAGTGAAGTGCTCAGGTGTTCTTCTTTTCAGCTTTAGCCTGTGGTTCTCAATCCTGACCCTGGAGTTCTCCTGTTCTGCATGTTTTAGTGTTTTACTTTCTCCAACACACCGGATCCAAGGTGTAATCAGAGAGCAGGGCCAGAAACAACTGGCCTGAGGGATGAATTTACAGCTCACTCTCTCTCGTGCTCTCGTTCGCACATGCGCAGTCTCTCACTTGCTCTCTCACTCGCTCTCTCACTCGCTCTCTCACTCGCTCGTGTTTTGTCTGTGAGTAAAGAGGAAGTGTTGAGGTCATTGTTCAGTCATTACTGGGGCAGTATGGAGCTCAGTCTGCTCTCTCTGATGCTCTGTGAGTAGATTCTCTTTATATTTCTGTTGCTTTTTGTATTTAAGTTTGTATTATTGTTGTACTGTGTTTGCACTGTAATTCTTATGTACAGGACAACAGCACATTAATCTGAACAAACAAACAGAAAGATTTAGTAAGACCACATCTAGGAGAACAGACATAAATTAGTTTTAATTCATAAAAAAACATTATAACAAAAGCTACAAGTTCACTGAATTTAAAACATCTACAGCTGTCTTCTGTTTTTCACAGTGTAATTTACATTCTGGGTAAAAAGAATAAGACACTCATTCCAGTTAAAAAACAGTCCATGCATTAAAAAAGCTGGCCGTGGCTCTTTTCACACAAGTAAAGTTGTTTTCTGAGCTAAACCAGCCATTAGGGGTGTACTTTGTGTACTTCTGGTGCCGGTCCCAAGCCCGGATAAATGGTGAGGGTTGCGTCAGGAAGGGCATCCAGCGTAAAACTTGTGCCAAAACTATCATGCGGATCACAAATATGATTGCCATACCGGATCGGTCGAGGCCGGGGTTAACAACGACTGCCTCTGGTGGTGTTGACCAGCAGGGTGCCAGTGGAAATTGGACTACTGTAGGTCGAAGACCATCAGCGAGGAGAGGAGGAATGCGGGTTAGAAGGCAGCGAGAATGAAGGAAAGGCAGGAGTGTGGAGGTTAGAGTAGGGACTCTGAACATAGGGACAATGACTGGTAAAGGCAGAGAGCTTGCAGACATGATGGAGAGATGGAAGGTAGATATTCTGTGTGTCCAGGAGACAAGATGGAATGGAAGCAAGGCCAGGAACATTGGAGGTGGTTTCAAACTGTTCTATCATGGTGTAGAGAGGAAGAGAAATGGAGTAGGGATAATCCTAAAGGAACAGCTTGGGAAAAGTGTTCTGGATGTAAAGAGAGTGTCAGACAGGATCATGAGCCTGAAGCTGGAGGTTGATGGTGTAATTTTGAATGTGGTCAGTTCATATGCACCACAGGTTGGTTGTCAGTTAGAGGAGAAAGAGGAATTTTGGAGTAAGATGGATGAAGTGGTAGATGGTGTCCATAGAGAGGAGAGATTGGTGATTGGTGCAGACTTCAATGGACATGTTGGTGAAGGGAACAGAGGGTATGCTGGGTATGTATGGTGTGAAAGACAGAAATGCGGAAGGTCAGATGGTTGTAGATTTTGCAAAGAGAATGGAAATGGCTGTGGTGAACACATATTTTCAGAAGAGGGAAGAACACAGGGTGACATACAAGAGTGGAGGGAGGTGCACACAGGTGGATTATATCCTAACTAAGATTATGCCACCTAAAGGAGTTTGGAGATTGTAAAGTGCTACCAGGGGAAAGTGTAGCAAGGCAGCATAGGGTGGTTGTCTGTAGAATGAGGTTAGAAACAAAGAAGAGGAAGAGAGTGAAGACAGAGCCAAAGATTAGATGGTGGAAGCTGAAGGAGGAGGGTGGTTGCAGGCAGTTCAGGGAAAAATTGCAACAGGCCCTTGGGGGCAGTGAGGAGCTACCTAAGGACTGGGAAAATACAGCTAAGGTGGTGAGAGAAACTGGCAAGAATGTGTTGGGTATTTCGTCTGGTCACAGGAAAGAAGACAAGGGAAATTGGTGGTGGAATGAGGAAGTCCAGGAGAGTATTCAGAAGAAGAAGGCAGCTAAGAAAAGTGGGATAACCAGAGAGATGAAGGAAGTAGGCAGGTTTACTGTGAGACTAGTCGCATAGCGAAAAGAATGGTGGCAAAGGCAAAGGCTCAGGCCTATGATGAGCTGTATGAGAGGCTGGACAGTAAAGAAGGAGTAAAGGACTTGTATCGTTTGGCTAAACAGAGAGATAGAGCTGGAAAGGATGTACAGCAGGTTAGGCTGATAAAGGATAGAGAGGGAAATGTACTAGTGAGTGAACAGAGAGTGTTGAGTAGATGGAAGGAGTACTTTGAAGAACTAATGAATGAGGAAACGAGAGAGAGAGGAGGACAACGGGGGGAGAGATAGTGGATCAGGAAGTGCAGAGGATTAGTAAGGTGGAAGTGAGGGCAGCTTTAAAAAGGATGAAGAATGGAAAGGCAGTTGGTCCAGATGACATACCTGTGGAGGTATGGAGATGTTTAGGAGAGAAGGCAGTGGACTTTTTAACCAGGTTGTTTAACAAAATCCTGGAGAGTGAGAGGATGCCTGATGAGTGGAGAAGTAGTGTACTGGTCCCCATTTTTAAGAACAAGGGTGATGTGCAGAGCTGCAGTAACTACAGAGGTATAAAGTTGATGAGCCACACCATGAAGGTATGGGAAAGAGTTGTTGAAGCAAGGCTAAGGCGAGAGGTTCAGATCAGTGAGCAGCAGTTTGATTTCATGCCCAGAAAGAGTACCACAGATGCAATTTTTGTGTTGAGAGTGTTGGTAGAGAAGTACAGAGAAGGTCAGAAGGAGCTGCATTGTGTCTTTGTGGATCTAGAGAAGGCATATGATAGGGTGCCAAGAGAGGAACTGTGGTACTGTCTGAGGAAGTCAGGTGTAGCTGAAAAGTATGTTAGGGTGGTGCAGGACATGTATGAGGATAGTAAGACAGTGGTGAGGTGTGCAGTTGAAGTGACAAATGGTTTCAAGGTGAAGGTGGGGTTACATCAGGGATCAGCTTTGAGCCCCTTCTTGTTTGCAATGGTGATGGACACGTTGACAGATGGGGTCAGGCAGGAGGCTCCATGGACCATGATGTTTGCAGATGACATTGTAGACGGGTGTCAGGGCTGATGTGTGACAGAAGGATAGCAGCAAGAGTGAAAGGGAAGGTTTACAAGACAGCAGTGCGTCCTGCTATGATGTACGGTTTGGAGACTGTGGCTCTGTCTAAAAGACAGGAGGCTGAGCTGGAGGTGGCGGAGATGAAGATGCTGAGATTTTCGTTGGGAGTGACAAGGCTGGACAAGATTAGAAATGAGCAGATCAGAGGGACAGTGAAGGTGGAGCAGTTTGGAGATAAAGCCAGAGACGCCAGGTTGAGATGGTTTGGACATGTGTTGAGGAGGAATAGTGGATATATTGGACAAAGAATGTTGGAGATGGAGCTGCCGGGCAGAAGGAGAAGAGGTAGACCTCAGAGAAGGTTTATGGATGTAGTGAAGGTGGACATGGAGATGGTTGGTGTAAAAGTGGAGGAGGCAGTGGATAGGGCAAGATGGAGGCAGATGATCCGCTGTGGCGACCCCTAAAGGTAGCAGCCGAAAGAAGAAGAAGAAGATCTTAGTGTAGCGCATAGTGGGAGTATGAGATTTTATGCTGTTCCATATTAGATTCCAGGATGAAAATATAAGTAAGAATCAGTGGATTATGTCATTTAAAGTGTGTAAAACTGACAGGTTACCATCTTCAAAGAGGTCTTTTATCATGGTTATGCTCCTGAAGCTCCATTCTTCACTGTGTTATAGTTTCTTATTGAAGGTAAAATAGAGGATTGTCCCAAAATATTGAAAAATCCTGAGCGTTAAAAATGTTTGTTTTGTATATTGGCATTGCTTTCTAGTTTTCTAGCTATAAACCAGGTTTTTTTGAGGTACAAATGAGGATTTTTTTAAAGAATAGCCTGAGCCTGAAATGAGTCTGATTCATTCACCTCACAGCGATAGATACAGTGTGTTAGATTTAAGAAATGCACAGAATTATCAAACAAATCCACTGAGAACTTAGAATTAACTCACAATTGGTTCAATGTGTTCAGTAGAAACATCAATTTTGTCATAATAGGAGTCCCATGTAATTCTACTGTTTATTGTAAGTTAATTTAAACCAAGTGAATGATAAAGTAGTTATCAGAAACTCAATTATTAATTCCACTATAATAATAATAATAATAATAATAATAATAATAATAATAATGCAACCCCAATTCCAATGAAGTTGGAATGTTTGTTAGAAGAGAAACATTGTTTTTAATCTGTTGGTCTATTTGCTCACGCAGTTGTTCACAAAGTGGTGAACCTCACCCCGTCCCTGCTTGTGAACGACTGAGCCTTTCAGAGATGCTCCCTTTATACCCAATCATGACACTCACCTGTTTCCAATGAACCTGTTCACCTGTGGAATGTTCCAAACAGGTGTTTTTTGAGCATTCCTCAACTTTCCCAGTCTTTTGTTGCCCGTGTCCCAACATCTTTGGAACATGTTGCAGGCATCAAATTCAAAATGAGTGAATATTTGCAAGAAAAACAATGATGTTTATCCGTTTGAACATTAAATATCTCATCTTTGTCGTGTATTCAATTGAATATGAGATGAAAAAGATTTGGAAATCATCGTATTCTGTTTTTATTTATGTTTTACACAACGTCCCAACTTCATTGGAATTTATATATATATATATAAAATAGACAATTTTGACTTTTTTATTTTTATATTCTGAAAAAAGTCTTGACTTGTATTCATGTCTAGTGGTGTTGATGTGGTAAACAAATGTTATACAATTCCTTTAACAAGGATTGTTAAATATTTTAATTGCCATGTTCATGAAATAGTTGTGATGTTTGTCAGGAGTAGCTGGTCTCCTCAGCTCTGAGTTATCATGTTCTCACCTGCTGAATGTGGATCTGTGGCTGAAATCTGCACTGACTGCTTTTACACACTCAGCTAAATCATCAGCATTTTGGAATTTGGTTCAGAGCAAAATGAAGTTCAATTGTTTCAGATGCTGTTTTCTTTAAGTACATTATATCGCTGTGATACAGAATGGAGCTGTTAATGTGTTGGTGTGTAAAGGATTCAGTGTGTATTGGTAAAATACTCATTTGCTGCCATGGTAGGAGCCACACACATGTATGAATGACTGCCTACTTACCAATGACCTTAATGAGTTCCACTGCCGATTAAATGCACAAAAGGTCCTGATCCTGACCCAACTGACTTAATTGCATTATAAGCCTAAAATACTGAATCATTTTAGAGTCAATGACATGAATAGAATCAGACAAATTTACTCTGTTTTCTAAAGTGTGAAGGACAGTTCAGAAAATGATTTATGGTCAAATGATTTGAGTCACTTGGTTCACGGCAGTCGGTTTATCAAACTCTTTCACTTCACTCATCAGTTTTACAGTGTAGTGAATATTTCACACTAATGCATCATGTTCTCTGTGTCTCTCCTACTTTAGTGCTGATCCACTGTGGACAAACTCAAGGTGAACCATTACATGAAAATCTACTGCAGTGTTTTATTTGTGTTCATGTAAATTTACATATAATTCCATTCCTTTAATAAATGACTTTGACAGACAGCCCAATTCAGTAAAATCATACATGATAACACATTCACTGTAAATGAGAGATCAGCACATTCATTAATTAATTTAGACTTTTAAATAATGACTTATTATTGTTATGATTAAAGTCCAATCTGGCTGCACATGAAACATTCATAGAACACAGGCACATTAAACTCATTAGGCTCATTGTGTTTAAGATGATTAAACTACTTCTTATACTGAGAAAAGCAGCTCTGCTCATCATTTCACACCAACAGAACAACTTAAACTGACAGTGGATCCTCAGAGCTCAGTCTACACTGAAGACACAGTTACTCTGAGCTGTGAGCCTCCGCAGGGTGATGGATGGGAGATTTACTGGAGGAAAAACAGTCAGTATTTAAAACATTTAGATCGTCTGAAAACAATCAGTGTTACTGAGTCTGATCCAGGAGAAGCAGAGTACGACTGTGTAGTGATGAAAGATATACAGACTATATTTCACAGTGATAAAGTCAAGATTACAGTGAGAGGTATGTCATGCTTTCTGTTTACTTTTACAAATTACTTGAATTTAGAATAAGTGGAAGAACAAATCACTCATTCCACTACATCCATGAAGATTTAGAATTTAATGAATGTTCAGTAAGTAGATATTTTAAAAGGATTTATCATCTTTGAACAGAGAGACCAAAAGCTACAGTGAACGTCCAGCCAGCTGGTCATGTGTTCATCAGAGAGAGAGTCACTCTGACATGTGGAATAGAAAGTGGAGATGACTGGAATTATGAATGGTATAAGAATAATAATCTTCTCAGAGATGCTCAAAGGAACAAATATGAAATCTCTAATGTTGATCAGACTCATGCAGGTGATTATACCTGTAAGGGAACACAGTCAACAGGCCGGATCTACACACACACCAGTGCAGCTGTTACACTGACTGTATCAGGTGAGTGTGGCGTCTTTCTCACTTATAATTATGAAGAGTTTAAAGTGCAGATGGATTTCAACTGAATATCTTTCTGCTGCAGCTGGTTAGGAAGTAACAGAGGCAGCTTTTCTCTTTGAAACACACAGAGGCAGAAGTACAGACAATCGCAGCTGCAGTGCAGAAAGAGCTTTGATGAGATCACAATATGAGACCACAGCACACCTAAACGTAAAGTTTAAACAGCAGAACTGAAAAAATTACATCATAGAATCAACAACAGAAATAATAGTAATAATAATAATAATAACAAAATATTTAATAGCTTTTTTTGTAAAATGTCATCTTAGCTCAGTTATTTGGAGTTCAGCTGTGAAATTAAGCAAGAAGTGTTTTCTGTGTAAATCCATGACATGAGCAGTCAGAGCCTCAGTGAGCTGCACGGCTGAACACAGACTACCTGTTATATTTACCTTCCTAGACGCAGACGTCAGACATCACTAACTGACCAATAAGAACAGCTCAAATCCCCACATTTAAAATCAAAACATTTAATCAGAAATGATGTCATATAAATGACCAGTTTATCGGGGTCTATTTTCCCTAATTCTGCTCATTTTAATGAACATGTTTTATCTACTTTATTAATGTATTGTGTTTTATCAGCTGCAGGTGGAGAAGCTGTAATATTTTCACTCTTTTAGCTGAATTGTTCTGAAAAGGTGGAGCTGAAAACAGTTTCCCGTTCGTTTTGGAGCAGAAATGTGTGACTGCTTATATAAACATTAATAAGAGATTTAAAAAGTAGCTAAAAACCCTAAATTAGACTGTAGCGGCGCTCCGGGAGTCACAAGCTGCTTTCAAGGACGCAGGGATGTGTTTTAGATCGAGGTGCTGAAATTCTGTGACGTGATGGATGAAGTCACACAAAATCATGTGCTTTCTTTCCAGCGTGAAACAGAGCCTGTAACGCGGTGCTATAATTAGACGAGAAACCACAGTACAAACATCTAACTGATACATCAAACCACCGCTCTCTTACTCTGCACTAACCTTATGCAAATGAGCTAATCAGATTGTTGATGTGTTGCAGTAATGATTATATTAGATTATATTAGATTTAACACTGAACACACACAGAGCAGGAGACACAGCACTGATCAAGTTACATTTATTACGTTACACCACTTTCATGTTAAAGTACATTAGGATGCTTTAGGGCTCAGAACTGGCCTGCGACTCTGCACAGACTTCTGCATGTGCTTGAGGACACGTCACCAGAGCGGTCAGCAGTTTTCAGCTCACTGTAATGAAAATATGGTGTTTACTTAATCAAAACAGGGTGACTGCAGATTTTAGAAATATAAAAATATAAACTCTGCTCTAAAGGAAGACATACAATTACTGTGAAGTTCAGAACAGCATTATTCTTCTTAATATTGTTAGCAGTTGCCCTGCTAAATAAATAAATAAATAAATAAATAAACAAACAATTCAGACCTTAGATATTTACAAGGCATGTGTTCTGATCAATACATTCAATGAGACAGTAACAAGCTAAATATATTATTATATTATTTATTATATTATTTATAAGGTCATATCTGTTGGTTGGTGTCTGTCCCGTACCCTAAGTTTCAGTTTGTTAAAATATAGTTTACTTTCTTTGTAATTCTCTTCTTTTCTTTGCGATGATTTTGATTCATATTAAATTGGTGGAACACTGAGATTCATCATATAAAAATAAATAACAATAAACTATTTCAAAATGGTCACGTTAACACAGAAACACAGAGTTTTAGTTCATAGGCGGAGCCTTATTTTAGCCACACCCCTGCAATATAGAGCAGGAACTGAGACTGTTTGTATACATCATAAATGTATCATAATTAAGCTGTAGGGTCACTCAAGTCAAAGGAAATTAGTCTGAAGTATGAGTCAGTTATGAACTGTATAAATGATTCATATATTATTCAGATTATATTCATATATTATTCAGATTATATTCATGTATTATTCAGTGTGTTTATGTTCAGCAGCAGACATGATAAAATACCTAATTATGTGGCTAATACTTTCATAACTACCACAGACAGATATGCAGAATCATAAGCAGTGAAAAATAAAGTTCAGGACAAGCCCTTGAACAGGATCCAGAAGTTTGGTCCTCCAGAGAGTTTTAGTGATTTAAATGAAAACTAAGCATGATGGTTCATTCAGAGAATAAAATACAAATAAACAATAATTGCTGTATTGCCATAGATGGTTGGGGGGTCCACTGTGTAATCCTGGTCCTAACACACCTGGCTCTAATACTCAGATGCCTATGAAGGCCTTCATTAAGTCCATGTTAGACAGGGCCTGTGCTAAACTCTGTAAGGTGGTGTCTCTTCAGGACCAGGACTGGTTGCTTCTACTGTAGAATGAGTTCAGCAAACATGCCAATAAAAGCAGTGTTGTAACTACAGGGGGACAGGAGAGTTAGTTACACCCCCCAACCCCCCTTTTGTGTGATTTTATACAAATAGAACCCAACAGAACCGCCTTCAATCACGTGGAACCTTTTCCTTACGTTTGTAGTGTCTGCTCAGGCTGATTAAAGATTTATATATTTAAATTAATGCTTTTAGAGACATTAAAAGGACTGACATTGGGGGAATATAGATATTATATCATAGATATAAACAGTTACAGTGTGGATGAATGTGTCACTGAGCTTTTAGTGTCAATTGTCCAAATACACTGCTCAAAAAAAATAAAGGGAACACTTAAACAACACAATATACTGTACTGAAGTATGAAAAGCGATCCGGTATGGCAATCATATTAGTGATCCGCATGATAGTTTTGGCACAAGTTTTACGCCGGATGCCCTTCCTGACGCAACCCTCACCATTTATCCGGGCTTGGGACCGGCACCAGAAGTACACAGAGTACACCCCTAATGGCTGGTTTACTTAAGTATCAAAAGTAAAAGTACTAAAAGATTAATTATGACTAATGTCCTGTTATCATTTTTATAACCAGACTGGCTTCATGAACTCATTTCAGGTGAAAGTCCTCCAGCGTCTCTCTTGGTAAACCAGTCTTTTAATAGAACGTCATTAATTAGTGACGCTGACGTCTATTAAAATGATCATAAGCACAAAACACTGAAGGTAAACAGTTTCCATCAGGGAGAACCGAGTGGCTCTGAAATAAACTGAAACTTTTCTTGTTTGTAAAAAGTTAAGATCTATTTGCAACTTAGTTACAAGTTTAAGTTTAATAAAAACTCAGGATCACAAATGAGGTCTCTGTTCATAAACAAACTAGCAAAAACAAATTTACTATAAAATGTACTATAAAACTGTTTTTATGAATTCAGAAAAAAGCCGCGTCAGTCTCGACTGCATATGTGGACATATTTCTATATTGTGCTCTATTTACACAAAGTTAGGTTAGTTCATCCTTTATGTTGAACAGACTCTCCCAAGGTTTTACGCTGCTGCGCTGACGTTGAACCGCGTGCTGCACTGGGTCGGTATGACCATCAGGTCAAAACCAGCTCTAAACAAAGTGACCGCTGGGCCCTGATTGGTTCTCTGGCTTTGCGCTTCTTTCGTTTTGACATGTTACGTTTTTATACACACAGAAACCAAAAGGAACGACAGATTTCTCAAAATGTAGGAGGAAAAAGTCGGATATTAGACTCTGAAATGTAGTGGAGTGAAAGGAAAAAGTCACCCCAAATGGAAATACTTAAGTACAAATACATGAAAAAACTACTTAAGTACAGAAACGAATTACATTTACTTTGTTACTGTCCGGCGGCACGGTGGCGTAGTGGGTAGCGCTGTCACCTCACAGCAAGGAGGGCCTGGGTTCGATTCTCTTGCCGGGTGACCGGGGTCCTCTCTGTGTGGAGTTTGCATGTTCTCCCCGTGTCTGCGTGGGTTTCCTCCGCGTTCTCCGGTAGGTCCAATGACATACAGTCAGGCCAACTGGACGTGCTAAATTGCCCCTGGGTGTGAGTGACTGTCTGTGTCTGTCTGTCTGCCCTGCAATGGACTGGCGACCTGTCCAGGGTGTGTCTTGCCTTTTGCCCGAAGACTGCTGGGATAGGCTCCAGCACCCCCCCGCGACCCTGACGGAGAAGCGGCTTAGGAAATGGATGGATGGATAGTTACTGTCCACCACTTGTGAATATTATCATGCATGTTCAGAGTGAATGTCTTTATCATCTTTGAACAGAGAGACCAAAAGCTACAGTGAACGTCCAGCCAGCTGGTCATGTGTTCATCAGAGAGAGAGTCACTCTGACATGTGGAATAGAAAGTGGAGATGACTGGAATTATGAATGGTATAAGAACAATAATCTTCTCAGAGATGCTCAAAGGAAGAAATATGAAATCTCTAATGTTGATCAGACTCATGCAGGTGATTATACCTGTAAGGGAACACAGTCAACAGGCCGAATCTACACACACACCAGTGCAGCTGTTACACTGACTGTATCAGGTGAGTGTGGCGTCCTTCACACTTTATCATTAAAGCTGCATTTGCAAGTTTTTTTTTTTATTTTATTTTTTTTATCAAAGCTGAAAAAGCATGAAATAATTTGAAAGTCAAGACATCGTGTCAGATTCTGTGGGGGGGTTGGGGAGGTAGGGTCTGCCCCTGTCATATGCTTTTGCACATTGATGTTACATTTACAGGCTCAAATATATATGTGTATATCTTATATGCAGAATTATGATTTCTGATCTGTTCAATACTGTAATTCAATTCAAATATATAATCAGTGGTACCTCCATCATCTCCACTCGTTTTTTGTGATATTCTTCTGAGTTTTTTGTGACTCTGCCTAAAATATATAAGCTTGATTGAAACACAAATCGTGTTTTTCACAGCCCAGAAACTGCATGTTTGGGCTCAAAGAAAAGCTTCATACACAACACACAGGCAGAATGCATCTGACTTGCATCTGAATTCAGTGCAGTAAGCTTAATACATCCAGCCCACTGTGTCTTAAGCCTTAATCAGTTCATGTAGCTCATCTCATCAACACTAAAAACATGAGCTGATGGCAGTAGTTGGCTTTTGTCTGAAATATTTGTTAAAGTTTGTCCATAACCAGGAAGAGGAAGGTGCAGCAGAGCAGCAGTGATTCATCTAAAAACCCATCTAGAATAAAATTCTCTCTGTAAAATAAAAGAGAGGAAATGTTTTTTGAATACTGTAATGCATGTTCAGAGTGTATAAGTTTAAACGTACTTATCATCTTTGTACAGAGAGACCAAAAGCTACAGTGAACGTCCAGCCAGCTGGTCATGTGTTCATCAGAGAGAGAGTCACTCTGACATGTGGAATAGAAAGTGGAGATGACTGGAATTATGAATGGTATAAGAATAATAATCTTCTCAGAGATGCTCAAAGGAAGAAATATGAAATCTCTAATGTTGATCAGACTCATGCAGGTGATTATACCTGTAAGGGAACACAGTCAACAGGCCGAATCTACACACACACCAGTGCAGCTGTTACACTGACTGTATCAGGTGAGTGTGGCGACTTTCTCACTTTATAATTATGAAGAGTTTAAAGTGCAGATCTGCATTACTACTAAATATCCTTCTGTTTAATTGTGATAATACAACATTTACAATGATTATAATAATAATAACAATAACATTAATACTACTACTAATAATATTAATAATAATAATTATAATAATAATAATGTCAATGGAATTTATTATTACTTTTTTTGTAAAATGTCATGTTAGCATAATGTGGTTACAGCTTTCGTTTATGGGAAAATTAAATGACTTAAAATTTAAAAACCTCCTTAATTATCTCATCATATCTCTAAATACATGTATATATGGACCATCCTACTGACATAGCTCGAAACACAGCTCTACAGTAAAACACTACTACCACTACTATTTGTACTGATGATAATAATAATAATAATAGTAGTAATAATATTAATAATAAATAATAATAATATAAACTAAAAAGAAGAAGAAGAAGAGGAAGAAGAGGAAGAATAGGAATAAGAGGAATAAGAAGAGGAAGAAGAAGAAGAAGAAGATGAAGAAGAAGAAGAAGAAGAAGAAGAAGAAGAAATAACATGTAGACCTTAGATATTTACAGGGAATATTGATGATCTATTTAAACCAAATCTGTTCATTAAGACAGAAATAATCTCAATACATACAAAATCATCATTTATACTGTACTGTCTATCAGTCGGTGTCTGTCCCAAATCCAAAGCCCTAAATTTCACCTTGTGGAAATGTAGTTTACTTTTTTCTTATTCTTAATGTAAATTGTCATTTTAAAGATGTTTTTGACTCATTTTATGAATTTTAAAGTGAAGCTGGAAGACTGAGATTCATCATAAGAGTAAGTTTGAATTAAAAACTGGTGCTCCACGTCACGTCACTACAGAACCACAGGTTTAGGTAATAGGCAGAACCTTATTTTAGCCACACGCCTACATTTGATAGACGCAAATAAGACTGAATGTCTCTTGCGATCATGCATTTGAATAAAATAAACATAATTAAGCTGTAGGGTCACTCAAATCAAAGGAAATCAGTCTAAAGTATGAATCAGTTAAAAGTCCATGCAGTATCATAAGCAGTGAAAATACTCAGAACAACGTTAGAAAACTACGTCTTGTTCAGGATCCAGAGGTTTGGTCCTCCAGAGAAAGTTTCAGTGATTTAAATGAAAATTAAGCATTATGGTGAATTCAGAGAATAAACATAATGAAACAATAATTGCTGTAGATCATGGGTGTCGTGAACTTCCACCCTTGAGAGTTCAGGTCCAACACACCTGGCTTTATTATTCAAATGTCTATGAAAGCCTTCATTAAGTATGTTAGACAGGGGCTGGAGTTAAACTCTCACGGATGGCAGATCTCCAGGGCCAGGATTAGACGCTGGACATCCTGTTCTACAGTAATTGTTTCTAGTGTTTTATTCTCTGAGTGCACCATGTATTTTATATCACATGATATACAGTTTTAAAGCGTGGAATCACATCTTATTGTAAAGAAGAATAATATTGTACTATATACAGTGCAGTGTAAAAGTCACAGGCATCAGAGAAAATGATATGGCGTGTTATTTGGGTGGTAAGTGTTTGTTTTCCCCAAATCACTAACAGTAGGATAAATACAGTTAAACAAATGACCCGTCAGTTATGACATGATGTGTTAACTGGACTATTTCTCAGATCTCTCCTGCAGGAAGTCCAGTATTTACCATTACCATCCAGTACCCTGTTTATCTAATCAGTCTGTCCTTAGGTTAAATCAGGTGCTGCTGAAGGAATTTAAGAAACCCACACAATGACTGAAGTGCAGCAAGAAGTCAAGCATCAGATTTCTTTTACATCAAACCTGCACAAAAACCAACTTCACAGCCAAACAATGTTATTTTTACAGCACTTGTCCTGTTTTTTTTCTATACTTGCATTCATGCCAATGTTATATAACAAACCAGTCATAGTTAATCTAAGAAACATTTAGTATGAGGTGCTAAAAGGTGGAAGAGCCTTAAGAGCTTCAGCTCATCTGACATGTAATAAGGAATAAACATGAGGAAGGACTTGCTAATGAATTAGTTGGATCAGGTTTGCTGGGAGTAGTGAAAACAGCAATGTGTGCAGGGTAGGTGGTTCTCCAGAAGCAGAGATGAGAACCACAGATGTACAAGATTAAAATCAGTGACATATTCAGCAATAAAAAAGTGAAGTTGATTGAAAAGCGACAAATTTGTTGGTCAGTAAATTATGTGTTGGTGGTGATGAAGGACTGGAAAGGGGCACTTAAGACGAAACTGTGTATAAACTTGTGTGACAGTTTTGGACACATTTATAAAGGTTTGTTAGAGTTTGTCTAAAGCCAGAAAGTGGAAGATGCAGAAGAGATATAGTGATTGACTTAGAAACACATCTGGAATAAAATTCTCTCTGTAAACTAACAGAGAGAAAGTTTTTAAATGCTGTCATGCGTTTTCAGAGAGAGTGAATAAGTTTTAAAAGGATTTATCATCTTTGAACAGAGAAACCAAAAGCTACAGTGAACGTCCAGCCAGCTGGTCATGTTTTCATCAGAGAGAGAGTCACTCTGACATGTGGAATAGAAAGTGGAGATGACTGGAATTATGAATGGTATAAGAATAATAATCTTCTCAGAGATGCTCAAAGGAAGAAATATGAAATCTCTAATATTGATCAGACTCATGCAGGTGATTATACCTGTAAGGGAACACAGTCAACAGGCCGAATCTACACACACCCCAGTGCAGCTGCTACACTGACTGTATCAGGTGAGTGTGGCGTCTTTCTCACTGTATTTCTATCATTAAGAGTTTAAAGTGTAGACGTGCTTTGCAACTATAAAAACATCATCCTGAAGTAAACATGTCAGCAATTTTGTCTTTATTATGTAAAGTTTCTCAGAAGCCTTAATGAGTTCATGTACAGTGCTGAGCCAAAGTCAGAGACCACCCTTCATTATTTAGTCTCCAGTCAAAACCATAAAACAGAAATAAAGCAGTTCTACAAGTTGGTCATTTTTCTGCACTGGAAAAAACAGAAACGTCCACACATTCCTGAGTTTTCTAGCTTTTCACTTGACAGTTACAGATCATTTAGAAAATCATGATAAAAGATCTTCTCATGGTCTGCACTAATTAACCAACTGCAAAAGTCTCATCTCCCTTTGTTATTGTTTCTATGTCCATCAAACTTTCAGCTCAGGCTGCTTTGTAACAGACTAGAAATTTCAGTAGTTCAGCAGTTATTTTTACAGGAGGTCTTTCAGGGGTCTTTAAAGAAGCAGTACAAAGAATGGCCTGTTAGTGTGCTTTAATATTTATCTTTACACACAATATTTTACTGATGAATGTGAGCACTGAACAGTCCTGTTTAATTAATAACTGTCAGCAGCCGAGTTATCAATCTGTCCAGTTAGTTAACTGACCTTCATATTGCTTTATAACCGTCTTTCTCCTCAAACGTCATATTAAAGTGATTTTTAGCAAATACAGTAATCTAGATCAGGTTCAGCATAATTCTGTCTGTTAATGGTTTTAACACTGAGCTGTGAGTGAATCTCCCACAGTGTTTAAGCCAAAAGCTTTTCAGCTTCATGAATGATATAAAAATCGATACCAACATCCAGATCATTAGGACACATTTGTGTCTGTCAGGCATCATCTGTTCCTCAGTTACACTTTTCCATAATTTATTGGCCTAATAACACTTTTCTTTTGATCTTCACACTGTTTCCTCTGTAATGATGACTGAAACAGAGGTGTGAAGGTACCATGTGTGGATGACCTTAATAAATTAAATTTTCCAAATTATGATGATAAATTTGGTGCATTAGAAACATTTCAGTCTTGATGGAGACGTTTATTCTCATGTGTCTCATCATGAGTAACTCAACTATCTGTTTTACCTTAAACATTAAACCAACGTGAAAGTTCCATCTCTAAATAACATAAAGCTGAAAGTCTAAATTCTATCAGCTGAACTTTGTTCTTCATCAGCAGTAAAAGTCAAACCTACAATCACCTCAAACCCTGAAGGAGCTGCATTGACAGGAAACACAGTGACTCTGTACTGTAAACTCCATCAGTCTGCTGGATGGACGTTTTACTGGTCCAAACACACACAGAGCTCTGAGAAGGAGACCATCACCAACGTCTACACCATCAGCTCAGTTAGTCTCTCTGATGGAGGTCAGTACCGGTGCAGAGCTGGCAGAGGAAACCCAGTCTACTACACACACTACAGTGATGCACTCTGGGTAAACGTTACTGGTGAGTAGGAGATTTTCACTCAGTGATACATTATAGTGCTGAAGGTTTACAGCACAGATAGGAGTAAATGATTAATATTACAGAAACATCTACTTAAAGGCATCATAAATCTGAGGGTCAGATTATATAGTAGTTTGGTTCAGTGTATCCAGACCACAAGCAGAAAATTATATATTTGCTCAATTTCTCTTTGTCAGATGTAGCTCAGGCAGTATTGAGTGTGTCTCCACAGAGCTGGTTGACTGAAGGAGAGTCAGTGACTCTAAGCTGTGAGGTTACAGGCTCCTCTACAGGCTGGACATTCAGCTGGTACAGAGCTGCTCTCTACAGACAAGGCTTAGAACAAATAAGAGACGTTCATGGCAATGTTCTGTATCATGTGGAGCTCCTGTCAGACAGCAGAAGAGAAGCTGGAGGCTCCTACACTCTCAGTCCTGCTGCTGTAAATCACACAGGAGTTTATGTGTGCAGAGCAGGGAGAGGAGAACCAGCCTATCAGACACAGTACAGCACTGCGCAGACACTGTGGATCACTGGTGAGGAAATATAGAAGTGAATATTTATATATATACTTACACTTAAGAACATATCCAGCATCAGGCTCCATGTGTATCTTGTGTGGATGTTCAGGTTCATCTCCTCCAGCCTCTCTGATCATCAGTCCCAGCAGAACTCAACACTTTAGTGCTGGCTCTCTCTCACTGAGCTGTGAGGGACAGAGTGACTCTACTGGATGGAGAGTGAGGCGATACACACACAGTGGGGAGGTGTCAGATTGTTCATCAGTTACAGGATCTACATGCAGCATCATCTCCCTCCACACATCCCTCACTGGAGTTTACTGGTGTCAGTCTGAGTCTGGAGGAGGAAGTGATCCTCTCAACATCACAGTGCACAGTCAGTCTCTGTTACTCTTACCAATAACAGGTTCAATACAGAAATATTTTAAAAGCTATTTAATGAATTAATTGTTAAAAATGTAAATACTTCCATACTAGATTAACACTTCAGTATAGGAGGATGTTATAAAGCCCTTATTACATCTTAACAAACCTACAGCTGATCATTAACTGGCTGCTCATCACTGCTTTATTATGCAGTAACTGAAGTGACTTAAGATCATTTTTATTTGTGTACTGTACATCATTTAGTGCCACAGCTCTCAAAATTTATTAATTTTATTTTTTAAGTGTTTCACTTTTGTGTGTCTGCATTATATTTTACCTGTTAGCTGCTTTTTTGTTTATATTTTAAAGCAACTGTCAGCCCAAGAAAAGTATTAAATATTAACACGTCTATAAATAATCTTGTGTATAGTCAGTAAGTGAGTGATGGGTCTATATGAATGTGCTTATTAATGAACTCTAATTAATATTTGATTAAATACCTAAGTAGTTACATTGTGTCCCATCAGAGTTGATTATTTTTATTGTTTCTTATCAAAACAGGACTTTAGTGTTTCCTTTTGATTCTTAGTGAATTACCAACCTGATCTCGAACTCTAAAGTGCAGTTTCTAGTTCAAATGTAAATCTAAGAAGTTGTTACTTCACTCTGTATCACTTTCTCTCTCCTACAGATGGTGACGTGATCCTGGACATTCCTGTCCATCCTGTGTCTGAGGGAGATTCTCTGACTCTCCGCTGTTTATTTCGCTCCACAAAGCCCTCAAACCTCACAGCTGATTTCTATAAAGATGGATCACTGCTCCAGACCCAGACGACAGGAGAGATGATCATCCGTACTGTCTCAAAGTCAGATGAAGGTCTCTACCACTGTAAACACCCAGAGAGAGGAGAGTCACCACAGAGCTGGCTCTCAGTCAGAGGTGAGAACAGTTTCATGTTATCTGATTCATTCTGTAACTCTATAGATCACAAACTGTAATAATTCATTGTTTCTTCTGCAGCTTCAGGTTCTGGTGTAACAGTAGTAGTAATAGTGGGAGTGTCAGTGGGACTGAGTCTAATCTTGCTCCTCATCATCATACTGGGCCTGATTTGCTGCTACAAGAAGAGCAAAGGTTTGAAGACACACTTCCTCTGTCCTGTATGAGTTTATGCAGCTGAGTAAAGACAGATTTCTGTGAGCTGTGCTGTTTGTACTGGCGCTGATATAGAAGTATAGTTTGAATCTCTTATTCAAAGATGTATCTCTGTCTCCCTCTCCTGGAAATCAGCAGAACACCAACCAAAGCCAGAGTCTGTCAGGGTCTGGGGGGTCTCTCTCAGGAAACCCACCACTGCAGGCTGCTCAGTTTGCATGACTAACATAATCACTAGCATTTAGTTTTTATAGCAGTTACACTGTTTCAGTAAAAGATCTCATTCACTCTGTAATAAGCAGTGATCACATTTATGGATTATTGATTTCATATTTAACAGGGATGTGACTAAATTTCCTCTTGTTCATTAATACTTGTTTATAAGTGAGGTGTCTGTGATGATGTGAAAACACAGTGGCGTCTCTGATGAGTAACTTCTTCTGTTCCAGGTGATTCTGCAGCTCAGCCCAGTGATGACACTTACGCTGAGATTATGACTACAAACAGCTACAGAGGAAGCGGTAAGAACTGCATCTCTACAGTAACAGATATATTTTCTCTTTAACTGTCTTTGATATAATCTAAATTATTTCTGTATCAGATGAAGCAGTGAGGAGACCAAATGATGTGGCTTATTCCCAAATTGAGATGAAACATTTCAACTACCACAGTGAAGGTATGAATGATCTCATGTATTTAATGTTCTTCAAAACATCTCAGCACCTAGTACATCTCATTGTACATCAAACTTTTCCACTGAGAGAAACTAATTTAAGGTTCACAGCTGGACCTTAAAACCACTGCTGTACCTTTAAGGGAACGTTTCCATTGTTCGTACCTTGATTAATGAAAATGTTCCTGCACAGAACCTTTATTTCTAACAGTGTAGTTACTGTGAGTGTAAGTCTATTTCAGAGGGTCTGAGCTCTCTCTGGTTCCTCTTTGTGTTTTAATATCATGTCCTCCTGTTTGAAACTACATTGTGAACACGACACTTGACCGACTTTCTACCTCTAATCTGGCGACGTGTCTCAGGAGATACGCACTTTTTTAAAGTCTCTGATTAAAACCAGGAACACTATCAGACCATGTTTCCTTCATCAGCCTGTTTAGACAACAGTCATGATTAGTTTCATTAGTTTATGTTACTGTTTAATACAAAATTACTTTAATTAATAAATAATCACCTACCACCTGTCAAACACACTAAAATATAAAAGTCATTAGGTGCTTTTCTCTTGTAGGTCTGTGAAGAAAACTGCTGCTGCTGCTGTCGCAGGACAGAAAGTAAGCATTTCCAGAAACTCCTGGTTGGGTTTTAATGAGTGCAGACAGACGAGGATCTGAACACATTTAGACTGTCAGAATCATCTTTAATATCTGTATATCTTACAGTAACAAACGCTCTGTTAGTGTTTTATACTGATGAAGTGAGAAGAGCCACTTTTTCTCGTTGGTGTATTAATGTACTTTTCTAACTCTGACTCTGAGTTGAGGAATAATCAGATATTCTGAACTCGGCTTTGATGATAATATCTGGGTGTATTAGCTAGTAAAATGAGTTAGTTAGCTAGTAGAGTGTAATCTGAAACTGTACCCTCAATATCTGTACCATATATATCTATCAATATACCATCTGTCTCTGCTGAGGAACTTTTATTTGCTGTACAGTTTCCTCTCGTCTGTTTTTGCACTGCTTGTAGCTCAGTTATTTTATTTTATTAGATTGTTATTTTGCAGGACGTGCTACACTGCAGTCTTCTTAAATGGAGTTTAATACTCTCTGTTATGAGTAATAATACACTGTACACCTACAGACAGTATTTATCATAGCAATATTAAACGTAATATTAAGACATACTAGCACAATGTCAGACATAATAATGTAAGACAGTCACACAAAGAGTTTTGATGCTTAATGTACTTGAATTTTTTTCATTTTAGATATTTTATTTTGTCCTTATGTCTAACCAAACTAAATCATATTCATATATATAATGATGAAATACAGTGTGGTCATTTGTTCTGATATTCTCATTCTTAGTGTTTTCTAACCTGTTGATCTTTTATAAAGCAGTTAAAGTTTCATTTATAGTCATGTTATGTTTTATGAAATTAAACATTATTTTGTTTTCTTTAATTAGCTTAAGAAATCCGTCAGTGTAATAAAAGCTATATTTTTATTCATTTTGCTAATGTCTGGAATTAACACAAATAAACATTTTCTAAGCACAGCACCCCTTATGTTCTGTTCTTTATTTAGAGACAGATATTAGCTTTGATCAAGCATTAATTTTCCCAGGGGAAACTTCAAGCCTTCTAGGCCCTCAGAAAAGACCTAATGATTTCTGGGAACTGAAAAGTGTTACAGTTGTTGTGTTTAAACACTAAGTATGATAGTAATTCTCTTATTTTAATGTTGAGGTTTGCTCAGAAACAAAGGATTAAAATCTTAAAACAGAAAATTACATTTTGTTCTCTATTATGAAAGTTCTGTCTAAGCCCAGCTCATCACACAGCATTTTACCATCACTGCACTAAACTAAACCCAGAACCAGACCACAAAACCCATAATAGATCACTCACAGCTTGACATGTACACAGAGGAACCTGCTCGTGGACCCTAGGGCTACTGGTAGTCATGGACCCTATAAGCCGGTTAAAATTCCATGAAATCAGAATCACAACTGAGTTCCCTCTTAACTGATGTGGACAAATTACACCAGATTTAGTATCAAACACCAGACAAAATGCAGCATCACAAACTCGAGACCTTTGTTTTTAATGAAGGTGGTCACACCACCATGAGAATTCTCAGCTATTCATCACCTCACTATTACTGCATTAACACAAACCACTGACCACATCACTAAAAGCCATAATTGATTATATGAGGCTTGATATTTCTAAAAATGTGAAAAAACTCATTAGACTGTGAAAGGGTGAGTTGTAGTCTTGTCAAAATGCTGTTTTAATCAGTTATTATTTAGCAGCAGACAGAAAACCTCACTCACACATATACAAAACTGTGGGAACATCTCACTGATCATATATATTTATAGTATATGAGTAGAATGTTTGTTCACTTTATCCACCAAACTCAGTCTCAGAGGCCTGAGAACAGAGAGGAGTTAGAGACGTGTTTGTGGTCTTGTGACTTTTATTCTGGTAAAACTGCAGTAATGACAACATCAACCAAATAAGAACTGAAGCCTAATGATGTTTTTAGGTCGCACTCACTGCATCTTTTACAAGCTATAAATTCCTATTTATTACAAGATAATCTTTTATTCACATATTTACAATCATACTGATCTTCATCTTTCAGGCTCTCGACATGTCCGTCCTTACAATCTAAGTAGTCTTGTAATGCTGGGTCTCTCTGCTTTGGTGTCTGGACTGAACTTTTCCCTGGACTCTGCACTGCAGTCAGTTCTCACGCTCAGTTCTTTCCCCTGTGGTCTGAAGACTCGTAGCTTCAGGTGTTATTTACTTCACACCTTTCTGCTCTCATTCATACTTCATTTATTCACAGATGTGCCAGTTACCCACTAATACCACCTCCCCCACACCCACCACAACAGACGCTGATGTTTGAACTTTACGCTGGTAACAATAGTCCTTTTTTTCTTTGACCCAGAGAAAACAACGCTCATTATTTCTATAAATAATCTAGAGGTTTGACTTGTCAGACCACAAAACACATTTCCACTGTGCACTAGTTCATTTCAGATGAGTTTGAGAATTCCCAGAGAATTCAGCAGCCTTTCAGATGTTGCTGAGAAATGACTTCCACGGTGCACAGTACAGTCTAAACTTGCATTTGTGGATGCAGCGATAGACGGTGCTAATTAAAAATCAGTCTGTCCATGTTTTTCTGTTGTATTTTATTGCAGGAATCAATTTCATAAGTTAAAAACAATGAAGCTGATAAAGTAGAACATTATATCTTTTCTTTGAACTGTTTCATTTCAATAAAATACAGGTCAAAGCAGATTTAAAGGTCTGCTCCTTAGTATTTTACAGAAGGACTTGGGTTTGTAAGATTCAGGCTGAACACAAAAAACATTAAGGCAGAACACAAGCTGGGTTGAACAGAGACAGATCGAATCATCAAACTCTTTCACTTCACTCATCAGTTTTACAGTGTAGTGAATATTTCACACTAATGCATCATGTTCTCTGTGTCTCTCCTACTTTAGTGCTGATCCACTGTGGACAAACTCAAGGTGAACCATTACATGAAAATCTACTGCAGTGTTTTATTTGTGTTCATGTAAATTTGCATATAATTTCATTCCTTTAATAAATGACTTTGACAGACAGCCCAATTCAGTAAAATCATACATGATAACACATTTACTGTAAATGAGAGATCAGCACATTCATTAATTAATTTAGACTTTTAAATAATGACTTATTATTGTAGATTAAAGTCCAATCTGGCTGCACTGAAACATTCATAGAACACAAACACATTAAACTCATTAGGCTCATTGTGTTTAAGATGATTAAACTACTTCTTATACTGAGAAAAGCAGCTCTGCTCATCATTTCACACCAACAGAACAACTTAAACTGACAGTGGATCCTCAGAGCTCAGTCTACACTGGAGACGCAGTTACTCTGAGCTGTGAGCCGCCGCAGGGTGATGGATGGGAGATTTACTGGAGGAAAAACAATCAGAATTTAAAACATTTAGATCGTCTGAATACAATCAGTGTTTCTGAGTCTGATCCAGGAGAAGCAGAGTACGACTGTGTAGTGATGAAAGATTTACAGACTATATTTTACAGTGATAAAGTCAAGATTACAGTGAGAGGTATGTCATGCTTTCTGTTTTCTTCTACAAATTACTTCAATTTAGAATAAGTGGAAGAATAAATCACTCATTCCACTACATCCATGAAGATTTTGACTTTAATGAATGTTCAGTAAGTAGATATTTTAAAAGGATTTATCATCTTTGAACAGAGAGACCAAAAGCTACAGTGAACGTCCAGCCAGCTGGTCAAGTGTTCATCAGAGAGAGAGTCACTCTGACATGTGGAATAGAAAGTGGAGATGACTGGAATTATGAATGGTATAAGAATAATAATCTTCTCAGAGATGCTCAAAGGAAGAAATATGAAATCTCTAATGTTGATCAGACTCATGCAGGTGATTATACCTGTAAGGGAACACAGTCAACAGGCCGGATCTACACACACACCAGTGCAGCCGTTACACTGACTGTATCAGGTGAGTGTGGCGTCTTTCTCACTGTATTTCTATCATTAAAGCTGCACTAGAGTTTAAAGTGTAGACGTGCTTTGCAACTATAAAAACATCATCCTGAACTAAACATGTCAGCAATTTTCTCTTTATTATATAAAGTTTCTCAGAAGCCTTAATGAGTTCATGTACAGTGCTGTGCCAAAGTCAGAGACCACCTTTCATTATTTAGTTTCCAGTCAAAACCATAAAACAGAAATAAAGTAGTTCTACAAGTTGGTCATTTTTCTGCACTGGAAAAAACAGAAACGTCCACACATTCCTGGGTTTTCTAGTTTTTCACTCCTCGATTGCAGATCATTTAGAAATTCTGAATTATGAGAGAACTTTTCATGGTCTGCACTAATTAACCAACTACTTCCATCAAACTTTCAGCTCAGGCTGCTTTGTAACAGACTAGAAATTTCAGTATGTAACCCAGGTTTCAAAGAAGTTCATTCATTATAATGTATTATTACATAATACATATAAATAATTTATTAAAATAATAATAAGTAAATAGGTAACATTAGATTAGTAAGAAATAATCACTTTTCTCTATAAGGGAACTTAATAATAGAGAATAATTATAAAATGAAAGTCCATTTTATTGGTCGGTAACAGTATTTGAACTGCGAGCAGACTAGCTTGTAGACCCCCTGGGACCGCCCACTGCGCAAAATATTAACCAATTAGCAATCAAGTGGGTGTGGCCATGAGCTTCGCTACGCGAGAGGGTCTCATTCTCCAGTCGGTGGCTGAGCGGACGGGACGTCTCTGCTGCTCCGCGCTAAACACTTTGGGTTTTAATAAGTTTGTGAGTTAAACTGCAGGCTAAGCGCCGTCAGCAGCTTTACTAAAGCTAGAGAGCTTAACTTCGCTAATTTAGCCGCTAAACTGGCCCTGAGGAGGACCGCTGGTGACTTTCGTGATTATCGCACACGGGAGCCGAATTATCGTCATGGGTTGCCAGATTGGCGAGAATCAAACACCTTGATTGGATTTGGCCAGTTTTGTGGGGATCGAGACCTGCGGCCTGGTTACAAGAAACCCAGTCGTGCAGGAGACAGGATGGCGAGCCCCGGCCCAAAGGACTTCTTTCTGAGCTTCAAACCTTGAGTATCCCTATTTTTCACCCATGAGGACTCTCACTTAACGGACAGGAGCTCACAGACTCACAGGAACTGTTGATCGTTGATGGAGTAACAACTATTTGAATTCAGGGAGACTTGATTCCCATTCCCAAGTGTTAATTACAGTTAATTAAATTTTGATTAATTGGTTTGTATAACTGATTATTAGTGGGTTTAATATCAGTCTATTTATATATTTGTTTGTTTTGAAACATTTGTTGTGAAACGGCTCATTTGTGTTATTCGGATTGTTGCTGATAATTATTGAATACTTTGAAAGAGGAATAGTAAGTAATTATTTAACACTACCTCAATATTTTACTTTTATTACAATACTCACTTCAATTCCCTAGACTTCAACATTTTTTCCCTTGTTAGGATACTTACCCTAATACTCACCTGGAACCTCAGTAACCATACTTACCCTAAAGGCCAGTCCAGAATCCTAAAGATCCTGAAAATAAAAAGACAAGTTATCACAATAATTTATACACTAATTATAAACACCTACCTGAGGACCGAGTAATAAATATAGGAAGCCAAGCCTAAAATAACAATTACCTGCATCAGATTAATAAACTTATTTAGTATAATAAGGATAAGTTTAATAAGATCCTGAATAGAAGCAACCCAAAGAATACAAACCTGTTTTCTGATGATTTTGTTGTACTGAATTGATTTAGTGGTCTTGTTTGTTTTCTTTGGGAAATATCTCACCCATTGTTTATCTTTGTTTACCATTTTTAATTTTATTTAACTTTATTTTGTGGAACCTGCTTTAAACGTGTTAATACACTCCAGTTTTCATTCACCCGGTCTTGTGTCTCTTATTTCCACTGCTCCCAGAGTGAGCCTGTCTGGTCCAGATTTTCCCTTGTATTTAGAGAGTAGTTGTTAAAGTAAGCACCCCTACTGGGGCGTTACAAGTAGTTCAGCAGGTATTTTTACAGGAGGTCTTTCAGGGGTCTTTAAAGAAGCAGTACAAAGAATGGCCTGTTAGTGTGCTTTAATATTTATCTTTACACACAATATTTTACTGATGAATGTGAGCACTGAACAGTCCTGTTTAATTAATAACTGTCAGCAGCCGAGTTATCACAATCTGTCCAGTTAGTTAACTGACCTTCATATTGCTTTATAACGTCTTTCTCCTCAAACGTCATATTAAAGTGATTTTTAGCAAATACAGTAATCTAGATCAGGTTCAGCATAATTCTGTCTGTTAATGGTTTTAACACTGAGCTGTGAGTGAAGCTCCCACAGTGTTTAAGCCAAAACCTTTTCAGCTTCATGAATGATATAAAAACGACACCAACATCCAGATCATTAGGACACATTTGTGTTTGTCAGGCATCATCTGTTCCTCAGTTACACTTTTCTACCATTTCTAGGCCTAATAATTCTGATTCATTTACTGCTAACACTTTTCTTTTTATCTCAAACCTGTTTAATGAATTTTCTCAGAATTATGATGATAAATTTGTTACATTAGAAACATTTCAGTCTTGATGGAGACGTTTATTCTCATGTGTCTCATCATGAATAACTCAACTATCTGTTTTACCTTAAACATTAAACCAACGTGAAAGTTCCATCTCTAAATAACATGAAGCTGAAAGTCTAAATTCTATCAGCTGAACTTTGTTCTTCATCTGCAGTAAAAGTCAAACCTACAATCACCTCAAACCCTGAAGGAGCTGCACTGACAGGAAACACAGTGACTCTGTACTGTAAACTCCATCAGTCTGCTGGATGGACGTTTTACTGGTCCAAACACACACAGAGCTCTGAGAAGGAGACCATCACCAACGTCTACACCATCAGCTCAGTTAGTCTCTCTGATGGAGGTCAGTACTGGTGCAGAGCTGGCAGAGGAAACCCAGTCTACTACACACACTACAGTGATGCACTCTGGGTAAACGTTACTGGTGAGTAAGAGATTTTCACTCAGTGATACTTTATAGTGCTGAAGGTTTACAGCACAGATAGGAGTAAATGATTAATATTACAGAAACATCTACTTAAAGCATCATAAATCTGAGGGTCAGATTATATAGTAGTTTGGTCCAAATCACGAGATGATGCACTGTTCAGTTCTAGCTCTGATTCCCACTGTTTACACTGACGTATTTAATTTCAACCCATAAAATGTCATTAAAAGAAGATTTAATGATATATGATTGTTTTAAAGCTGTAATGAGGTCCAACAAACCTTCTTAACCATGTTGTGGCTTTTATGAATGTTTTCTGATGTTCTAAAGAAGTGGCAAAGTTTTCCCAATATGCAAAGCAGAGTAACGTCAGTATAACATACGCTGACAAGCGTCTTACTGCTTTTAAAAGCTGTTGAACACTTCACACATTAATATATTGTAAGAACTTTAAGGTTGGGTGGAGGGAGGACGCCGGGGGCAGGTGTGGAGATGGAGAGTTGGTTTATTTATACACAACACCAAAACCACTCGGCTTTTCAGCCCACAGACAAATTAAGACAAGACGCTCGCTGGGACTGTTCAGTCCTTTCTTTCTTTCCTCTCTTTAGTTCAGTCAGCTCTCCTCAGCTCTGCTCTCACACCTTCACAGGTCTTCTCTCTGGGCTCTGCCATCTACTGAGGGAAGAGACGACTATAAATAGGTACCTATAAGTAGTTGTGTATATATACACATATATATGATTTTTGTTCTACTTTCACTTTATTGGACAGTTCATAACTGACATCTCTGTTCAGCAACATCCCCATTTTCCAAAGATCCACAATAAGCGAGAACTATGATCTTCTACTCTAAAGAATGAGGCCTATGGTAAAAAACTGCAGACTGCAGGAGGAGCATGTATACAAACTGAGGTCACTGTCAAAAACGGCGTCCAGATTCTTGAAATAGTTTTCTGTTTTCACTGAATTATTACATTTAGGTAAATGACATATTTGTTTTTGGGATATTCTAGGCAATGTTCTGCTGGGAAACTCTGGGACCGGATCTTCATGTGGGTGTAAGTTTGACACATGCCACCAACCTAAACGTTGCTGCAGCATCAGTCCATTTAAGATGATCTTGAGCCCAGAGATGTCGGCAGCATTTCTGGACAGTGTTGACATAATGCAGTATATAACATACTATGGCTTCATCTCTGCAATGTTCTGTCTTACCGTGCGTTCGCAGATGCAGTGACTAAAAGTGCTTATTGGCGATGTTTAGTCAAAGTGTTCTCCACTTCATGTTCTGATTTCTATGACAGAGACGTGGTTGTTTTAATGCAGCACCGTCTGGTGGATCACAGATCACAGGTGTGCAGTTGTGGTTTCTGGCCTTTGTAGCACTTCAGCACAAGACGGGTGGACAATATGTACTATTTAAAGCGTAGTGTGACTGGCTGAGTGCTGCTGTCTGTGTGTGTCTCCAGAGTTGATATGATCTTACACTGACCGTTGTCTCTCTCTCAGGTGGGGACTTGGATTGCTGGGGCCATTTAAGGGTTGATTTCCTTTCACTATTTCTCTATTTCTATTAAAATTAAGTTTAAAATAAATTGTCCAGGATATTGGAGCACCGCTCTATACCTGCACAGTAGATACCCTGTATGATTATAGCCAAACTGAACAGCGGCCTCTCATCAAAACAGTCTGCTATAAATATTTGGTTTCAGGTTTCATTAGATGATGACATGCTGCTGTTATACTAGAATAGAAGTGAGTCCACAAACACGTATCTAACATCTTTCGGTTCACAGGCAGAACTGAGTGTTCTGGACGTGAGATTGACTGATAAAGTTCAGAGCAGGTCTATTCATAGCTTATGGATTTATATACTGATCTTTGTAACCAGAGATGCCTCCATAGTTTTGATGCTAATGATTTACACAGTTATAAACTGTATTTTGACATTAAAAATACACACATACTTATTTTTTGATTCTTGATGCGGAAAATAAAAAGATAAAACTGAAGTAGTTTTAGGAAAACAGTGCTTTATACTAAAACCTCCTAAAGAACAGGCTTTGCCTGAATAATCACCTGATAAAGACTGATTTAAGACTGTTAAAGGCACATGTTGAAACTCTTTTGACAGCTCATCTGCTTTACTACAGCTTCTGTTACTTTATTTGTGTCACATTGACAAAGGTGGACACAAACAGTAGGTCATGCTGGTTGTTGCTATGCCAACCACAGAGACATTGATTGGTTATTGAGTTCATGTGTGTTAAATTTAGCAAAAACTGAACAGAGAGTGAATAAAATGTTCCTTTTTCAGCAGGAAATCACGTTTGTTACGCAAGTTCATCAGTTATACATTTGTACTTTGTATCATAACCTAATGGAATGTTCATCAACTGAGGCATCTAGTCAGAGCAGCTGCACTACTACCCACTAATACCCCCCCACACCCCCCACCCCCACCCCCACCCCAGCCATGACAGACCCTCGGTTTTGAACATCACACCGATAACAATCTTCTTTCACTCAGAGAACACAACGTTCATTATTTCCATAAACAATGTGACAGTTTGACTGGTCAGACCACAGTTCATGTTTCCACTGTGCATGAGTCCATTTCAGTAGAACTTGAGTCCAGAGAGGTCAGCAATGTTTCTGGACGTAGTCCAGAGCTGATCTCCATCACAGAAGCAGGCAGGCCTTTAATACAGGTGTGTCTGAGGGGTTGAAAGTCATTAGAATTCCATTGTGGTGTTCAGCCTTTATTGGGCGCCTTCCTTTTATACCTATGCATGATTGAATCGCCTCTTTAAGATGTTTTTTGAACATTTCACAATGTTCCTAGTCTTAAATTGCTCCTATCACAAATGTATTGGAATCAATAGTCGTCAATTTCAGAGTGAGCGTATAGCTACAAACAGAAAGACTTGATGATAAAGTAAAACATCACTGACTGTAAAACAGTATATTATCACCTCTGCAGTGTCTCTGAGGTTGACAGTGCACTACTCAAACATGCCTCTGTCTCCTCTGGACTGGACCACTGCAACAAAACAACCCTTAGATATGATCCTACAACATCACTCAAGTCATTAAGGAAATTCAGCTGAAGACGGTAAATTAGCTTGTCAGCTCTTAAATCTTCTACCCAAAAAGAGCTATAACTTGATTTTAGTCAGATTTTTAATATTTTTCTATGTATGCTGCATATTGGTATGTATGTTTTTATCACCTTATGAAAAGACAGTTTTCCTTCACATATAGAAACAGCAAAAGGTATACCTGCTATACCAGAACTCCTCCCCCCACATTTCTTTAAAAAAGAACATTTTAGCTAAATGTGACTGTTGTGATGACTAAACACTTTAACTCGTATTTTATGACCATAATAACACAAAAACAATTGTTGTTGCAGTTTTGTGCTTTTAACTTGTAAACACCAGCCAAGGCACATTATTCTTAATTTGATATAATTATTAAAAAGCAACCATGCAAGAAATTATCACTTCCTCATCTGGTCTAATTAATTTATTCAGTTCCACAAACATCACCTGACTGTGTTGATGTGTTTGTGAGTAAAGGCCTTTACAGGTACTGGAGAAAGAACCCCACTCATACTTTGGCCAGCAGTGAACTGGCACCAGCCTACAGTCACCTATAAAGTAGATCATCCAGTGAACAGACATTAATCAGTTAAACAGAATTGAACAGCAATGAGGTGTTTTATAAACTTTTATCTTGTAACAAAATGTTTCATGCAGCAGCTCCCTGCGTTTAGAAGTGAAGACTCTATTATAATATCTCACTCACAACCACAGACACAGAAAACTATGGGAGCGTCTCGCTGCTCACACATCTATAACCTGTTAGTAGAACTGCTGTGCACGCCATCAACCAAACTCACACCCAGAATCCATCTGAGCACTGAGAGCAGAGAGGAGTGAGATGTGTTTGTGGTCTGACTTCTGTTCTAGTGGCAGTGGCATCATCAGTGAATGAGCAACTGAAACTATCCATGCAGTTTTTTAGGGTCATGTTTAATAAAACCTTCAGTTGGTCTAAAGCAGTGGAGCTGAGCTGAGGGTCCAGCACAGTTTGGTGTTTTCTGCTCCAGATAAACTGGTGACTGACTAATTAGTTGAATGAGGTGTGTTTGAGCAGGAAAATCATCCAACTGTGCAGGAATCTGGTCTTCCAGGACCCCCAGCATGCTCTAAAGTCAGAAGTGGGTAGCACTGCCGCCTCACAGCAACAAGAGCAAGAAGGCTGGGCGACCAGAGTCCTTTCTGTGTGGAGTTTGCATGTTCTCCCCGTGTCTGCATGGGCTTCCTCTGGGTGCTCCAGTTACCTCCCACAGTCCAAAGACAGGCAGTCTGGCCAGGTGGACTTGCTAAATTGCCTCCAGGTGTGATTGTGTTTGTGGACATATATGTCTGTCTGTCTGCCCGGCGATGGACTAGCGAGCTGTCCAGGGTGTATCCTGCCTTCCACCCAGTGACTGTTGTGACTGGCTCCAGCTCCCCCATGACTCAGAAGGATAAGCGGCTTAGAAAATGGGCGTGTGTGTGTGTGTGTGTGTCTTGTGACTTTTATTCTGGTAAAACTGCAGTGATGACAACATCAACCAAATAAGAACTGAAGCCTAATGATGTTTTTAGGTCGCACTCACTGCATCTTTTACAAGCTATAAATTCCTATTTATTACAAGATAATCTTTTATTCACGTATTTACAATCATACTGATCTTCATCTTTCAGGCTCTCGACATGTCCGTCCTTACAATCTAAGTAGTCTTGTAATGCTGGGTCTCTCTGCTTTGGTGTCTGGACTGAACTTTTCCCTGGACTCTGTGAAACACTCTGATTGGTGTTTGGGAAGCAGTGCTGGTCAGAGAGTTGGGGTTATTAGGGGTCAGTGTGTTGGTCAGTCTCTGGACCAGCTGACACAGGGGACTCTTTTCAGGGTTCAGCTCTTGGGATTGGAGGGCCTGAAACTGTAGGCTTGTTGTGGGACTTGATTTTAGGTGCATCCAGAATTTGAGAGCTCTTTTTTTGATATTAATGATTAATGGGAATCGGCCTAATTCAGCTCTGCATGCATTAGTTGGGGTATTTCTCTGGACACGTAAAATTAATCTGCAGAATTCTGCATGCAGGGCTTCAATGGGATGCTTGTCCCATCTAGTGTAGTCATGACGACTGAGTGGACCCCATACTTCACTACCGTACAGCGCAATGGGCAGGATTATACTGTCGAACATTTTCAGCCAGATTGGAATTGGGATGTCAATCTTGTTGAATTTGAGTTTAATTGAGTGGAGGGCTCTGCAGGCCTTCTCTTTCAGTGCATCCACTGCCAGACCGAAGCCTCCTGAGGCGCTGATTCTGAGCCCCATGTTATAGGAGAGGGTGTGGTCTAGGGCGGTGTCTCCTAGATAGAAAACATGTCTGCTTTCCTGAGATCTGGCTTTCTTTTGGAAGATCATGATCTTAGATTTATCAGGGTTTACTGTCAGGGCTCAGGATTTGCAGAATGCTCCAGTAACACCGCTAGATCATTGATATAGATATTAAAGAGAGTAGGAGACAAGCTGCAGCCCTGCCAGGACCACGCCCCTGAGTGAAGACCTCCGTCGTTTTATTGCCCATTTTTACTCCACATTTATTACCGACATACATGGATTTAATGATGTCGTAGACTTTACCCCCTACACCATTCTGGAGAACTTATTATAATCCTTCTTGCCAAATTGAATCAAATGCTTTTTTAAAATCTATGAAGCAGGTGAAGACTTTAGTGTTATGTTGTTGGTGTAGATGTTGGTGGATCAGGGTGTGTAGGGTGTAAATGTGGTCAGTAGTGCGATGGTTTGGTAAAAAGCCAATCTGTCCTTTACTCAAGACACTGTGTTCTGTAAGGAAGGCCTGTATCCGGGCGTTAATGATACAGCAGAACACCTTCCCCAGGTTACTGCTCACACAGATGCCTCGGGTTGTTGGGGTTGAATTTGTCTCCACTCTTGTAGATTGGGGGAAATAAGCCCCCTGCACCAGATCTCAGGGAAGCAGCCGGATTGGAGGACAATGTGGAAGAGTCTGAGAAGAGCCTGCTGCAGCTGAGGACCGACTGTCTCTGTCTCTCTCTCTCTCTCTCTCTCGCTCTCTCTCTCGCTCTCTCTCTCGCTCTCTGTCTCTCTCTCTGTCTCTCTCTCTGTCTCTCTCTCTCTCTCTCTCTCTCTGTCTCTCTCTCTCTCTCGCTCTCTCTCTCTCTCTCTGTCTCTCTCTCCCTCTCTCTCTCTCTGTCTCTCTCTCTCTCTCTGTCTCTCTCTCCCTCTCTCTCTCTCTGTCTCTCTCTGTCTGTCTCTGTCTCTCTCACTCTGTCTCTCTCTTTGTCTCTCTCTCTCTCTCTCTCTCTTTCTCTCTCTCTCTCTCTCCCTCTCTTTCTCTCTCTCTCTGTCTCTCTCTGTCTGTCTCTCTCTCTCTCTGTCTCTCTCTGTCTCTCTCTGTCTCTCTGTCTCTCTCCTCTTTCTCTCTCTCTCTGTCTCTCTCTCTCTCTGTCTCTCTCTCTGTCTCTCTCTCTCTCTCTGTCTCTCTCTCTCTCTCTCTCTCTCTCTCTCTCTCTCTCTCTCTCTCTCTCTCTCTCTCTCTCTCTCTCTCTCTCTCTGACGTACTGTGTGTGTAAGAACACAGGAAATGCTGAGTGTTGAACACAGAACAGTCAGTCAGTCATTACTGGGACAGTATGGAGCTCAGTTCTCTCTCTGTGCCGCTCTGTGAGTAAAGCTTCTCTTTATATCTTCATTAGATTCAGTGCTGCTTTATGAAGTTATTGATAAAGTGATTGTCTGTAATTCAGCTGCTTTTATTTGATGTCTGTACTTCTCTGATAGGTGGGTTTAGTTATATCAGGCTGAGGGTCCGGCTGTAAGAGCTTGAAAAGTCTAGAAAATTGATTTTTAACAAACACAGCAAACACAAACTCTATAAAACTCCAATCTTTTATTAATATAATATCAGCTGTGCTGAGGCTGAACTTTAGCCTGATTAGCTCAATAGTAAAATGATGTTCATTTGATTTTTCATGTGAAAGAACATAAAGTGATCACATCCTTTACACAGAACACACTTCTGCACAGTTTCATGCACAGCGGCTGTTTATTTGCTGATTTTAACACGCTGGAAAAAAAGAAAACAGAAATTACGACATTTTATATTTCATGTTTATCTTTTCCAATTTGTTAAACTCTACAAATAAATAAAAACGTGTTAAAATGTGCAGAAGATTATGTTACATGTCGTATTTAAGCGTCTTCTCTGTAGAGGATGTTCATTTATTTTACACTTAGCGATGTTTAGCAGCTCCATTTTGCTTGATGTCCCATTTTATTTAGCTGCACCACCCGAGGTGAGACTTCTGTCACCTACACTCAGTAACAGACTTTTTACAATAAAAAGCTCATTAATATCATATAAAACAATCTTTCCTGTTTGTTTAGTGTGAATCTTTAGGAATCTTGAGATGTCTGTCAGATTGCTGTCAAACGCAGCAGATGATGTGACTGTGGGACCAAGAGAAAGTGACCAAAACCGTCTTCACTTTAAACCTGTTGGATTTGTTCTTGAGCTAAAAGCAGGCCTGTGTTTTAACTGTAGATTTTCACTGATTTATTTACTGCATGTCTTTTGAAATGTACATTGTTTTTTTCTTAATTCTAATCTGTGATGGTGCAGCGGTCATGGTGATGGTGAAGAGCGAGCGCTTTGTTCATGATGTTGATTCTGATTCTTACTCACACTGTGTGATTTGAGCTGATTGTCCAGCTGTGCACGGCCTTTTTCAGACTTCTTCATTCTACCTGTGATGCCAGCTAATACTTCACACTAATGCAGCATGTTCTCTGTTCCGCTCCTGCTTTAGTGCTGATTGTGCTCATCCACTGTGGACAAACTCAAGGTGAATCATTACCTGATTCTACTGATTCTATTTCATTGCTTGTTCTGCAGGGTGTGGGGTCGTGATTTTGCTCTGTAGGCATGTTTAATAAGCTAGATGACAGAATTTCATGTTCACGGTGGAAAATATTAGATTTTCTCAGTTCAATTAAATTGAGTATTAGTCTTAATCATTTCCTCCCTCTCTTCCTGTGTTTAGAAATACAGGAACTTTATTAATCTCAGATTTACAAGAACTCAAGGAAATAATGATCAAGCCATTTACTATTATTTTTATTACTGCTAATAAACGGATGTCCAGCTATGCTGACCATAATTTACCACAAATCCATATTGTTGGGGGAAATATTGGCTGTTCATCACCGTCTCTCTGTGTAGATTATAGATCTTGAATAAGGTCTAATGTTTATCTTGCTGAGCCTTCAGCCAAAATCCTGTCTTCAGCTCGTCACTGATTACTTTGCAGTGCTTAAGAGACCCGCCCCCTGATCTGATGTGATTGGCTTACAACCTATGAGCTCTGATATGATTGGATAAACGCTACATTAGCCAATCTTTGGTAGTACAGAAGAGGCAGTGCTGCATTAGAGCAGCAGCGCCTCCCCCAGGTTGTGCCCTGCTATAACAGGATACTGTGAATGAGAAAAAAGTGCAGATGATTTGTACTAGTAATTTTTATTCATGGTTATATAAGATTATATGAGGTTATATGAGGTTACATGAGGTTATAGCAGCTAAATTGGTCCTAGTAAGATTTGGGGAGATTCATTTCCATAAAGTTCAGCTCCACTCAGGACTCATTCACTACACAGCTGTGTTGGTGGAGCCGCTGCTTCTGGGTTGGTGCTAGAGGGGCTCTAGGGGGTGTTCAGGTGTCCCTGGTAGCAACTCCAAAAGAGTTGATTGGGCTTTTCCTGTAAATGATGTAATTGTAATCAGGCTACCAGTTTATCAACCTTAGGAGCTGCTGCTGTCCACTAATGAAACTAATGACGCCTTGATGACGTAGAACATTCACTAAACCGTGTGTAACCCGTATAAAATGAAAACAGTGAAACAGGTCAAATGAATAAAGTCTTTCTCGATATCACGTGATCAACGTGCAGATTCTCACAGGCCTCATTTACATATACTGCGGCTGTGTGGCGCGAGCGGCGCGGAAAGTCCGCTGTTCAGTGACCGGCGCTTTCACGCAGGCTGCACGTGCGGAGCGGCGGAGTCCCAGACGCCGCAGTGAAGCGCCGCGGTGTTGAGAGAGAAAACCTGAAATCAGCCATAAAAATAAATGATAATAAACGGAAGATCATTAAAACCAGGCTGTGCTGCAGACAGATCTCCCGGATGTTCTACCAGGCCTGAAACTGCTCTCTAATCCGAAGTCTGAACGCTGTCCATGATCAACAGACTCACCCTGTACATTTAGAGATGGGAGTTCTGTTCATCAGTGACCGAACTGACCACTTATCCATCCGGACACAGGCAGTGAAGAGCAGCACAGCAGTAAAGAAGAGCTGAAAAAGGAGAAAAGGAGAAATCAGCACCTGGAGTTCTGCACATATTCAGCAGTGTGGGTTCCTCACTCTGTCACATTCCTGCTAAACGAACCTCTCTGAGCTCTTAATCCCCATTACAGTCCTGTAGATGAGCGTTCCCTCTGAGAGAAATCAGAGCAGCAGCACACTGAACAAACAGCCCTGCAGCTGAAGTTATCAATGCACCATAGATCAAAGATGATAAAAGGGTCTTAAAGAGACAAAGTCAGGAGTTACTGTGCAGCCCGAACAAACTCATTCATAGAACAGAGGAACATTAAACTCGTTAGTCTCAGATCACAAGATTAGGATGATAAACTACCTCTTATATTATAAAGAGTAAAGCGGCTCTGCTGACGTCATCATTTTATATCAGCAGGTAAACCCAGACTGAGAGTGGATGCTCAGAGCTCAGTCTATACTGGAGACACAGTTACTCTGAGCTGTGAGCCGCAGTATCCGTCTACTGACTGGAGCTTTTACTGGAAGAAAGACTCTCAGGATATAAATTATCATCATCTGAGCACATTCAGTATAACAGAGTCTCATCCAGGAGAAACAGAGTTTAGTTGTATAGCAATGAGTAGACACAATCAGTCAGAGGACAGTGATCCCATCAGGATTACAGTGAGAGGTATGACATGTTTTCTGTTTTCTGTTTACTTTCTTTTTACCAATGACTTGATTTTAGAAAGACTGTTATTTTAATATTACATTTTCAAATTTTCATTTTAATTATCTTATAAAATTATTTCACAGTTTTCTATAAAGTTATAAAATAATGTGATGAGTTTTCAGAGTATTAATGGCCCATTACACTAAATCCTATAAAACTGAAGGTCCATTTAAAATAAATAAATAACTTATTATATTAATTTAATAGATTATTATTATTATTATTATTATTATTATAATGAAATATTAACAGTGATTGTTTTGATGTATTTAAGCCCAGTGTAAAGTAATAAATCCAAGCTAGTAATAAGATAAATAGTTATAAATCAACATTTATAGGGATTTTCTATTGAGAGGCGTCTGTCCTGAACCCTCACCTCTACATTTACACTTGTCTACATAATATTTTCTCTTTGGTCCCGTTTTAATAAAACATTCATTTGATCAATTATAAAAATAATCAGAAATGTTGTCCCTCATTTTCATGTCCTTACTGTAACAGGGGGTCCTTATTTTAGCCACGCCCCTGCATTTTAGAGCAGGCAGTGAGGCTGCATCTCTGCCCCTCATGGTGAGCAGTTTTCACTGTTTTGAGGTAAATTTGCCCCAAATCTGAAAATCCTAGTGTAACATTAGGAATCGTCAGCACTGAAACACATTTTCTAGAATGAAGTTGATTTTTGTGCTTAAATGAAAAATATTATGGTTGTATGTGTTTCCAGCTGTTCAGAGCTGAGCTTGCTAATCATATAAGAAAGCATTATTGAGTAAAATCCCTACTGAAACACTCACTATGGAAACAGTTGGTAAAGTTCTGGAAGTGTTATGGATGTTTTTCTAGTGAAAAATTGGAATTATTAATGATTTGTTTAAATAAAATAAACTATAAAGTAATTAAGCTATAGAGTCATTCAAGACTAAATGATTTCAGTCTAAATTCCACATCAGTTAAAATAATCCATTTACATTAAAACTCATCTTTGAGCAGAGAGACCAAAAGATTCCACTAAAATCAGCTGTTAATCTTTTAGAAAATTAAACAAATATACAGATTTTAAAGATGCTCTTCAGATTTTCATCATATTGTCATCTTTGAACAGAGAGACCAAAAGCTACAGTGAACGTCCAGCCAGCTGGTCATGTGTTCATCAGAGAGAGAGTCACTCTGACATGTGAAATAGAAAGTGGAGATGACTGGAATTATGAATGGTATAAGAATAATAATCTTCTCAGAGATGCTCAAAGGAAGAAATATGAAATCTCTAATGTTGATCAGACTCATGCAGGTGATTATACCTGTAAGGGAACACAGTCAACAGGCCGAATCTACACACACACCAGTGCAGCTGTTACACTGACTGTATCAGGTGAGTGTGGCGACTTTCTCACTGTATTTCTATCAGTTTAAGGTGTTTAAAGGTGCTTTACTACTATAAAAACAGCATCTTCTACTAAATATCTCAGCAAATATCTGTTTAAAATGCACAGAATATCAGAAGCCTGAGTTAATCTACAGTCCTGTGTAAAAGTCAGACCCTTTATTGTTGCATTTCCAGTTAAAACTGTCATAAAGTTCAACTACAAGCTATGACTTACTGAAAATATATTTACCAACAAATACACAGAATCTTTCACATGTAAATGTAAAACATCTCATTCCTTTCAGCATTTAGTGCCCACTCTTTGTCCCTTTACAGTTCCATTCTTTTTAAGAGTTTTTAAAAGAAATCTCTACATCTTTCAGTCTGTTGGCCTCGTCTGTACATATGTGGCCATTGTTACAGTTTTCTTCTAATTTTTTAAAATTCTCCCCGACATCAGTAGCATGTTTACAAAATCTCTCCATTCACACAAAAATACAAAAACACTCCCATTTCAACAATCAAACATTTGATGGTCGGACTTGTAGATCTTTCAGAAAATGAGCCCTTTGTGTCAATTTAGTCAAAGTCAGCTTTGTTGTCTTTTCATGTGATCACATGTTCTGAGAGATGAACACAATGTCAATTTAATATAGACCAGCAGCAGAAAGACAACAATACAATAAATACAGATAAACTATACAGACATTATACAGTAAATTCTACTGTACAGTATACAATAACTACAACTTCAAAACAATAACTACATTTACATTTACAGCATTTAGCAGACGCTCTTATCCAGAGCGACTTACAAGAAGTGCTTTGTCAATCTAGAGAAAGTATCTTTGCTAGTTACTAATAGCTTAGAGAAAAAGACGGTCCTGAGCTCAGATACTGCTAGAAACAAAGATGTCACTGCGGACCCTGAGAGGAAAAGAACCAGAGTTGAATGCAGAACTCTGAGCCATTCAATACAATACAATAACAATAAGATACAATACAGTAAACTACAATACAGACTACAACTTCAAAACAATAACTACAACTTCAAAACAATTACTAGAGCTACTCAACAGTAACTACAACTACACAACTAACTATAAACAACAATAACTACAACTACATAACAATAACTACAACTACATAACAATAACTACAACTTCTCAACAATAACTGCAACTACACAAGAATAACTACAACTACACAAGAATAACATTAAATAAATAATAACTACAACTACACAACAATAACTAAAATCACATAACAATAATTACAACTACACAGCAATAACTACAACTTCTTAACAATAACTACAACTACACAGCAATAACTACAACTACATAACAATAACTATAAATAAATAACAATAACTACAACCACACAACAATAACTATAAATAAACAACAATAACTACAACTACATAACAATAACTACAACTCCTCAACAATAACTACAGCTACACAAGAATAACTTTAAATAAATAATAATAACTACAACTACATAACAATAACTACAGCTTTCAACAACAACTACACAACAATAACTAAATAAATAATAACTACAACTACACAGCAATAACTCCAACTACACAGCTAGTGAACACAGGACAATAGAGTAAATAGACCATCTGCAGCAGTAATAATAGTTCTATGTGTATTTTTATCAGTGTAATAAATGATTATAATATTTTATCAGTGATAATTAACAGTAGTATTCAGTTATTCACCCACAAATCTGCAAACAATATACAGATGAAATTGACTGTATCTATAAAGTGACTGAGCTCAAGTTTCACAGTAAAGTGTCTGAGTGCAGAGTGTAAAGTGAAACAGTGAAAGTGAGCAGTGTGGCTGAGGTAGCAGGTCAGTCAGAATGTTCAAAGGTCCATCAGGTAGACCTGTTCAGCAGTCTGACTGCCTGGAGGAACTGTTCATGAGTCTGGCCTACATGGCCTGAATGTCCCGTAACCTCCTTCCAGATCAGAGTGGTGATAACAGTCTGTGTGATGGATCAGAGGGATCCTTCCTGATGCTGCAGACTTCTCTTCCGCACTGTTTGGTGTAGATGTGTTTAGAAGCAGGAAAGCTTGACACAGTGATGGACTGGTCAGTATTTACTACCCGCTGCAGTGCTTTCCTGTCTGAGATGGAGCAGGTTCTATAGCAGATGGTGATGCTGCAGGTCAGGATGCTCTGTATGATGCTTTTGAACAGGGTAACACTTTACAATACTGTTTCTTAGTTAAAAGTAACAAAGCTGGAACAAATGAGTCGTTCTGCATTAATGCTTAAGTAAGTACACTTAACTACCAAGAACTACTACTTAAGTTCTCAGTAGATAATAGTGAACTAATGATTAGGGTAGTTCACTATTAACTAAACAATAACATGAAACATGGTAATTCTCTATTAATGAACTAGGAGTTTATCACGATCAGGAACAGCATTACAAATTGAACTACATTAGAAATAAAAAAAAAACCCTTAAATTATGTACTATAGTACAAAAGTATAAATAAGATTTTGAAAAAAAAAGAGTAAATAAGTTGTTTATTAAGTCCATTTTAATTTGTGAACAGTCCAAATGTGAAAACATCCCTGGGTTAGCTATCTATGTCACTGAAAATAACACATCCAAACAAAATGATCAATCAAATCTGTCATTACTACTGAAGGAGAAAGTCTGAAAGCTGAGACTGATCACAGCATATTCTGCTAGTACATATTTACACAACTTTCTGTTTCATTTCTGAGCCATAAAGGTTTACTGCCCATCAGCTTAGCTAACATCAGCAAAATAAACTAGCTATCTAGCAAGCTTTCATCACAGAACTTCAGCAGCAGCTTTAGGTTTAATAAAGCACTAACATGTGCTTATAATTCTGAAACAACACAGTAAAACATGCATTGTACAAGACGACCGAACCTACATAACTCAGATTAGTTAGCAAGTCAGCTAACTGTGTCTGTACATTAGTGCTGCAGTCTGAATAAAATCTTGTCTTGTCTCAATTTAGCGTCCCAGGGGTCCGCCATGAGTCTGATTCACTCATCGTACATCAGGAGATACAGTGAGCCAGAACTGAAATATGAACAGAATTATCAAACTAATCCACTGAGAACGCAGGATTATCTGCTGTCCTTTACCAGCACTCACAAAAACTGTCCTATGCAACTCTACTGGTAAATGTAAGTTTATTTAATTCAATTGAAGAATGTTTCTTATTTTATATGTCAGACTCTATTTATGCTACCATGACTACAACCCCCCCCCCCAAAAAAAAAAAAACAGGAGTAGTAAGACAAAGACAAGACTGAGACTGAGACAAGACTTTTCAGAACTTAAAAATGAAAAGAAATAAAAGTTAAAAAAAAATGAAACCACTAAAAATGTTCCTTATTATTCATTATACATTAAATAAAGTTGAAAATTATATTTATAACATGTAATTTGTAAAATTAAACACTAAGTAATACTTAAACAAAAATATTGTAAAATCTTTTCAAAAGTCCATTCAGAATAACTACCTAAGGTCAACTAAATATAACCCAAACAACATACATCCATTTTATTATTACATGAAAGCATTCTGATCTGTCCAGATAAGCCACCATGAAAAGACCATTTAGACTTCATTTGAAATAAAATATAAAATAAAGAGCCTTAAAATCAAATTAGACAATAGGTCTTTAATAGTGACTTACCATGAGTTTCACTTGATAATACTGTTCCTGATCATGATTAACTCCTGGTTTATTAATAATGAGTTACCATGAATTTCAATTTAAAATTCTGTTCCTGACCATGATTAACTCCAAGTTCAATAATAATGACTTTCCATGTGTTTCACTTGATAATACTGTTCCTGATTATAATTAACTCCTAGTTCATTGATAGTGAATTACTATGTGTTTCACTTTATAATACCATTCCAGATCTTCATTAACTCCTAGTTCATTAATGATGAGTTACCATGTGTCTAACTTTATAATACTGTTCCCCATCATTATTAACTCCTCGGTTGGAAGTGTTGGAATACACTACATTAGTTAATAGTTTAGCAGGAACCTTGTCAGACTCAGGTATTGAACAATTAATGTAGAATTAATCTGTAATTTTCGGTAAAGTTTTTATTCTAATAAACCATAGTTCTTAAGAAATTCTCTGTGAGACTCAGTAATTTTTGTTTAGTTAATAGTGACCCACCATATTCATTAGTTCACTATTACCTACTGAATAGTTAACTAGTAGTTACTTAAGTGTAATTACTTAAGCATTAATGCAGAACTACTCAGTCGTTCCTGCTTTGTTCCTGATTAGTTACTTATTAACTAAGAAAGAGTGTTATAAAGTGTGACCCTGAACACTACTGGTGTGCACAGGCTGTGCCTTTTCAGTCTCCATAGGAAGTAGAGACACTCATGTACCTTCTACACTAAGGAGGATGTTCTGGTGGACAGGGAGTCCTGACGGGTTCCTGGATTCAGAGTGTTGCAGTGGGATAGTCTGTTCTGGATCCTGACTGTCTGAATTCTGTTACTCAAAAAGACTAGAGCCCAATTACAGAGAGATGAGTTCAGTCCAAGTGAGTGAAGATTGCTGACTAGTTTCTTGAGTATATTAGTGTTGAATGCTGAGCTGAAGTTCATGAACAGTATTCTAACATTAGTGTCCTTGTTGTCCAAGTGTGATAAGGTCAGGTGGAAGGCACTGGTTATGGCAATTTTGCCTGTAGGCATGTTGTTGGGGGTCCATTGTTGGTGGAATAAATTCCTTTATGTGTGCCACAATCAGCCACTGAAAGCAGCTCATATTAACATTAAAAAACTTGATTTGAAGTCAAATAATTCCTGGTGTTGCTTGTTTACTCAGTTAAAATATCATCTTAGCCCAAATAGGTATCATTGATCAAAAGGAGTTGAACTATAAATTATAAATAAGAAATAATTCAGAAGCTGAAAAAGTGGAGCCAAGTCTTTATTAATAATTATATAATCATTGCTTCTCTCACATTGACTGTGCTATTAACAGTCATAGAACTGCATAACCACAATAATCATCATTCTCTATTTTAAATTTTAGAACATTTTTCTTTAAAAAACACACAATTTCAGAAGTCATGTAAATATTGTACCAAAGTCATTCTTTCATGTTGGAAAAATGTACAACAAATATATCTATTAGAAAATGACATAAAAGTTTCAACAAATAAATGCAAGCTCAAATTGTTGGCTATTTAGTTTGTCCATATTTTGTCTTTATTACAGCTTCCATTCCTTCAGGATACTTGTTTTAAGTACTTTTTAAAGAAATCTGTGACTTTCAGACTTTTTTCTCTCTGTTTTCTAAAATATCCTCATCCACACTAACTGCATTTTAGAAGAAAAACACTCACATGGGTACAGCAGCCCAGTAGGAGTTGATAACACCTCATAAAATGTAACGTCCTAGTGACTTGAAAAAACATCTGTAATTAAAAAAGAGTGATTATTTTTGAAAACTGTCATGATTCATGTTCAGAGAGAAAGTATGAGTTGTCTTTACCATCTTTGAACAGAGAGACCAAACGCTACAGTGAACGTCCAGCCAGCTGGTCATGTGTTCATCAGAGAGAGAGTCACTCTGACATGTGGAATAGAAAGTGGAGATGACTGGAATTATGAATGGTATAAGAATAATAATCTTCTCAGAGATGCTCAAAGGATGAAATATGAAATCTCTAATGTTGATCAGACTCATGCAGGTGATTATACCTGTAAGGGAACACAGTCAACAGGCCGAATCTACACACACACCAGTGCAGCTGTTACACTGACTGTATCAGGTGAGTTTGGCAAATTCCCCTTTAAAATGTCAGAAGTACATGTAGCTCATCTCATAAACACAGGCAGCATCAGCTGATGGTAATAATTGGCCTTTGAATGAAAACTTGAGGATATCATTTTGTCTTTAATTTCTGTAACCATAGAAAATAAAAACAACCGTCTCGTTAGTCTCAGATCACGAGATTAGGATGATAAACTACCTCTTATATTATAAAGAGTAAAGCGGCTCTGCTGACGTCATCATTTTATACCAACAGGTAAACCCAGACTGAGAGTGGATCCTCAGAGCTCAGTCTATACTGGAGACACAGTTACTCTGAGCTGTGAGACGCCGTATCAGTCTGACTGGACCTTTTTCTGGAAGAAAGACTCTCAGGATTTACAGCATCAGCTGAACACAATCAGTATAACAGAGTCTAGTGAGGAGAAGAAGAGTACCGGTGTGCAGTGAGCAGAGGAGTCTATAATACACAGGACAGTGATCCCATCAGGATTACAGTGAGGGGTCCGTCATGTTCTCTGAGTTACTTTTTACTATTTACTAGTTTAGAATGACTGTTCAAAATATTCTAAAATTATTTCACAATATTCCATAAATCTTTTGTATAGTTTCATTAATCTTCAGGGTGAATATACATTCCAAAAGTATTTATCATCTTTGAACAGAGAGACCAACAGCTACTGTGAACATCCAGCCCACTGGTCATGTGTTCATCAGAGAGAGAGTCACTCTGACATGTGGAATAGAAAGTGGAGATGACTGGAATTATGAATGGTATAAGAATAATAATCTTCTCAGAGATGCTCAAAGGAAGAAATATGAAATCTCTAATGTTGATCAGACTCATGCAGGTGATTATACCTGTAAGGGAACACAGTCAACAGGCCGAATCTACACACACACCAGTGCAGCTGTTACACTGACTGTATCAGGTGAGTGTGGCGTCTTTCTCACTGGATTTCTGTCATTAACAGTCAAAAATATATTACTATAATAAAATAAATGTAAAAATAATGAACCACACATATCAGTGGGGCTGGTTTTAGGGTTTTCTGGAAGTGCAGTGAAAAATGTTCTGCTTTCCCCCTTTTTGAGTTTCTCCAGTTTAGTTGAATGTATTTATTTTTCTCTCTCAACCTCCAGAAAGTCACACATTCCATCATGTTGAGATCTGATGTTTAACTCGGTTGTTTTCTTTTTATCTTATAATAATTTTTCAGCTCCAGTTTAAGTATCTTCTGATTTTTCACTTACTTGGCATTTCCTCTTCCTTTTGACTAAGTGGATTAACTGATCTCCTAGAAGTTTCTCCTGAACAATCAATAACTTATAGGCTGTGTTCATTGGAATCAAATAAAGTTTTTCTCTACATTGACCTACAACTTTAGTACAAGTTTAACCACAGACAATAGAAATAAAACGTTTGTTTGTTGGTGTAAATAGAGTCTAGTCTAAAACTGGACACTTCCAGTCCTACAAGAGAACCTCAGAAGTTCACTGTAAAAGCATTTTATTTGGGTCACCATATCTGATGATCGATCATCTTGAGAAATCATGCATTAGAGAAGTTCTCATGGTCAGCAATAATTAACCAACTACAAAATCCAGAGAAAGTCCTGCCTTCCTTAGTTACTGTTGCTACGTCCATCATCATTTTAGTTCTGGTAACCTGGTAGCATCTGTAACACTAACAGACTAAAACATTGAGATATAAAGAAGAATTCAGAAGCTCACAGAGCAGTAAGTCTGGTAACATGTAACATAGAAACGGACTGTAAAAGACAGTGAAGACTTACATGTTTAAAACGGACAAAATATGAATGCTGGCCAATTTAAAGAGAACAAAAAATGGGTTGTGGAAACCGTGTTTACATTAGTCACACCAGCAGATTTGTTTAGTCCAGGGTGTCCAGTCTGATCTGCAAAAGGTTGACGTGTCTGTAGATTTTCATTCTGACTAAACAGAAGCTCACCTGAGTCCACTTGTTCAGTCAGTTGGTCTCAGTCTTCAACAACTGACCATGACCTGTGTTACACTGAACATAAGCTGTCTGTGTTACATTAAACCAACACTGCTACATCTCTAAATAACATGAAGCTGAAAGTCTAAATTCTATCAGCTGAACTTTCACTTAGCTTAAAGGAAGCAAAGGTTTCTTAGTGTGATGCCAAAGATGAAACACTTTGGTTATTTAAAAAACCTTTCTTTCAGTGGTTCTATGGAGAACCATTTATGTGAATGGGATATGGAATGTAAGTTTAAAGAACCCCTGTGTAACATATAAAGGTTCTATGCACCATTTAAATGTATTTTCTAGCACTACTTCTAAACCTAGAACCATTCAGGAACCGTTATTTTATCCAGAGAGAATCCTTCAATTTACAATGTTTAAAGGTTCATTAAAACTTTAAAAGGCTCTTCATGCTCACAAATCTCTTCTCCAAACATGGTTCTTTAAGACTGTAGTGGTTCTACTATGGCATCACTCAAACAGCTCCGTGGCACCTTTTTATTTTTTTTAAGGAGTGTCAAACAAATAAAGTCTGAATACTGTAGGAGCTCAGGAGATTCATTCAAACAATCCTGTAAGCCTGTTAGGAGGAAACACCCAGAGAGAGGAGAGTCACCAAAGAGTGTGTTCTCAGTCAGAGGTCTGCTGCTTTAACAGAAAACCTCTAATCATTATCATTTAGATTTTCATTAAAATGTGTTCAGCAGTATTTTATGTGTATCATGTTTGTCCCATTCAGAAGCTCCAGTCTCAGCGCTCAGTCTCCTCAGCAGTTTAATGGCAGTGTCTCCATATTTGCTGGTGTCCATCGTGCTGGGGGTCAAATGCTACAGAGCTCGAGGTAAAAACTCAGTCTCCCTGTGTGCTTCTTCAAAGTGCCAGTAGTGGGTCACTTACGCTGGGTGTAAACTACACAACTAGGCTTTTACCAAGATTTCAGAAATGTAGATCACTCACTGAACATCAGTCTTTCACACAATTTCCTGTATTTTTGCTGTGATGCTGTGCGCACTAGATGAAAACACAAAAACAGGGCCACCAAAACACACTGCAAACCTCAAACCTCCACCATCATCATTTGGAACCAACAAAGCTAAACTGGACTGGAGCTGTATGAGCTTGAGAAAAGCAAATGTCCTTCTATTCCACAAGGAGAGCTGGAGAGACATTTTACTGCAAACCAGCAGCTGATTCAAACGCTTTTGTGTGACTTGAAGCCTCGCCAACACTATTACAGTGTTAAAAAGTAGCCAGAAGATGGTTAATGACTCTTTATTGCCTCTCTGCATGAACATTAATAGGAGTTTCCCTCTCAAAGCACAAAAGACTGGGATGATATTATTACAATGAAGCACATCTTCTGATTAATTAAGGCCGACTGTAAAAAATGACTGCATTCTTTAATGCCTGTGAGAAGCTGGTCATATTACTGCCTTTAATGTGGTTATTTAATGACTGTTGATGCTGAGAGAGAAAAGAGAGTTTAACCAACACCTTTATTTTCATCTTTGATGAAGAGAATCATTCAGAATGCTCTCTGTGTCCAATTATTCTTAATTTGATGCAAAAAACTTGAACATTTAGTTTTAGTGAACTTTAAAACAGTATTTCCTGATTCTGTGGATAAATTTCAGACATTTTATAATCACTGAAGAGCCTAAAGCGCACATTTGGTCTAAATAGTGATTTTCTTTCTCAAGCTATTGTGAACCTTTTTATTTCTGATATCAGTGCATTACTAAAGCTACTTGTTACTTTGTTCATGTCGTGGCCTCTGCCACAGAAATCTCAAGGCTAAGGCTGACGTCATGGGGTCATCAGAGGTCACACAGGGGACAAGAGCAAACGAGCACATTTGTCAATAGGAAGGCACTTTGCCCCAACTAGGCTAGCCTCAGTGAGCTAAATGACGCTACAGAGTGGTTTGTAAGCAGTCAGAGAGTGGAATACATAAACATCATGAATAAGTTCTTCGTTTATTCTTAAATGCTCTGAATCAGTGGCTGAATAGACTCTTACTGAAGACTGATGTGAAGTGGTGATCATTGTGTTTTCACAGCTGGACCTGATGAGGAGAACAGAACATAAGAACAGTGAGGGAAGCTGGAGCGTCTTCCTGAGTGAATACCAGGATTTTACATTCTATATATTTTAATGTGCTTTAACAGCTAATCAGAGATTACTCAGTCTGACAGGTCAGAAAAGAGGCCTTATAACATCACGGCTCTGATGATCTACGACCAAATCACGGCCGTGCTGTTCTTTTGCAACAGCGCACTGACTCTCGTGTTCTATTGTTTATTAAGCTACAATCTCTTTGGCCTGAAAAGATGAAGCTCCTGAACAAAAATGAAGAGTCAGAAAAACCAAATTCATTCTAATTATTCAGGCCAGAACTATGATAAATGTTTATCTTATACTCTTTATACCTACATTACTTTGTTAGTTTTAAGTTGTTAATTAAGTGCGTTTTCTCTTTGATCTTCCTGTCCTTGATATTTATCTTGGTTAAGCTGTTTTTACTATAGAAATATTTGTTTTCACAAGTTCCATAACGGAGTGGTTTTCAATATTTATTTTTACTTATTTTTCACTTTTTATTCTTTTTATATATTTTTATCTTACTTCATTGTCTTTATCTTTATCCTCAGAAATATGATAAAGATACCTGAAGTGTGATTTGTTCTTTGTAAACTTTCTAAGAAATGTATGTCCTGATTGGTCAATGTTTCAATAAAGACAGAATGAATAATTTGAATAATAAGTTGTGTTGTGTTAAATATCTTGATTGAGGGTCCAGAGTCGGGTAACTGCACTTCAGAGCTTCTATGGGCATCACAGCACCATCTGTTCACATGGGTTTAAGAGGATTTTTGTTCTACATTCATCCTTTTTTTGTTCTATTTTCACTTTATTGGTTCAGATTTCACAGAACTGTCACAGAACTGACATCCCTGTTCTGTAACATCCAGTATTTGAAAGATCAGCAATAAACAGTAGTAGTTTTCTGCCTTCACTGAAAAATTACATTTATTAAGCTATTATTGCTTCAAGTTTCTCTCGTTTTGTCATTTTGCATTTTTATGCGCACATAAACCAAAAGCAATGACAGACTTTTCCTGATGTGGTGGAGTAAAAAGTCAGATACTTCACTTTGAAATGTAGTGGAGTGAAAGTAAAAAGTTGCCCAAAATGCAAAAACTTCAGTAAAATACAGATTCAAGAAAAAACTACTCAAGTACAGAAACTAATTACATTTACTTAGTTACTGTCCACCACTGGGACAGGCCAGTCAAGTTCTTCTACAACAAACTCCCTCATCCGTGTCTTTATGGACCTGCTTTGTGCACTGGTGCGCAGTCATGTTGGAACAGGAAGGGGCCATCCCCAAACTGTTCCCACAAAGTTGGGAGCATGAAATTGTCCAAAATCTCTTGGTGCTGAAGCATTAAGAGTTCCTTTCACTGGGACTAAGGGGCCGAGCCCAACTCCTGAAAAACAACCCCACACCATAACCCCCCCCCCCCTCGTCCCTCCAGACTCATCCTCGGATTCCCAGATGGTGAAATGTGATTGGTCACTCCAGAGAACACGTCTCCATGGCTATAGGTCCCGGGGCGGCGCTTTACACCACTGCATTCAACGCTTTGCAATGAGCTTGGATGCAGCTGCTCGATCATGGAAACCCATTCCCTGAAGCTCTCTACGCTGTTCTTGAGCCGATCTGAAGGCCACATGAAGTTTGGAGGTCTGTAGTGATTGACTCTGCAGAAAGTTGATGACCTCTGCACACTATGCGCCACAGAATCTGCTGACCCCACTCTACCACTTCATGACTGAGTTGCTGTCGTTCCCAATCGCTTCCACTTTGTTATAATCCCACTGACAGCTGACTGTGGAATAAATTACTAGTCAGGAAATTTCACGACTGGACTTGTGGCACAGGTGGCGTCCGATCACGGTACCATGCTGGAATTCTCCCAGCTCCTGAGAGAGACCCATTCTTTCACTGATGTTTGTAGAAGCAGTCTGCAGTCTGATTGGAACAACTGAATTCAGTGATGTCGATGGGTGAGTCAATACTTTTGGCATTATAATATATGTTAAATTTTCAGTGCATATTTCCTCTTGACATGTATATATGTAATGTCTTTGGACAATGTAATTCATCAAATGCATGCATTCATAAACATTAATGGCGACATTATTCATATTTTATTGCAAATTTTGCAGATTACAATACATGTTTCCATTGTGTTTCAGTCAATTTAAGATGATCTTGAGCCCAGAGGTGTCGGCAGCATTTCTGGACAGTGTTGACATAATGCAGTATATAACATACTATGGCTTCATCTCTGCAATGTTCTGTCTTACCGTGCGTTCGCAGATGCAGTGACTAAAAGTGCTTATTGGCGATGTTTAGTCAAAGTGTTCTCCACTTCATGTTCTGATTTCCATGACAGAGATGTGGTTGTTTTAATGCAGCACCGTCTGGGGGATCGCAGATCACAGGGGTGCAGTTGTGGTTTCTGGCCTTTGTAGCACTTCAGCACAAGACGGGTGGACAATATGTACTATTTAAAGCGTAGTGTGACTGGCTGAGTGATGCTGTCTGTGTGTGTCTCCAGAGTTGATATGATCTTACACTGACCGTTGTCTCTCTCTCAGGTGGGGACTTGGATTGCTGGGGCCATTTAAGGGTTGATTTCCTTTCACTATTTCTCTATTTCTATTAAAATTAAGTTTAAAATAAATTGTCCAGGATATTGGAGCACCGCTCTATACCTGCACAGTAGATTCCCTGTATGATTATAGCCAAACTGAACAGCGGCCTCTCATCAAAACAGTCTGCTATAAATATTTGGTTTCAGGTTTCATTAGATGATGACATGCTGCTGTTATACTAGAATAGAAGTGAGTCCACAAACACATATCTAACATCTTTCGGTTCACAGGAAGAACTGAGTGTTCTGGACGTGAGATTGACTGATAAAGATCAGAGCAGGTCTATTCATAGCTTATGGATTTATATACTGATCTTTGTAACCAGAGATGCCTCCATAGTTTTGATGCTAATGTTTTACACAGTTATAAACTGTACTTTTACATTAAAAATTAAGACATGAGAGAGTTTATATACACACATACTTACACATTTGATAACAACACTTGTAAACACCTGTAACATTATTCTTCACTTGATGGGGAAAATAAAAAGATAAAACTGAAGTAGTTTTAGGAAAACAGTGCTTTATACTAAAACCTCCTATAGAACAGGCTTTGCCTGAATAATCACCTGATAAAGACTGATTTAAGACTGTTAAAGGCACATGTTGAAACTCTTTTGACAGCTCATCTGCTTTACTACAGCTTCTGTTACTTTATTTGTGTCACATTGACAAAGGTGGACACAAACAGTAGGTCATGCAGGTTGTTGCTATGCCAACCACAGAGACATTGATTGGTTATTTAGTTCATGTGTGTTAAATTTAGCAAAAACTGAACAGAGAGTGAATAAAATGTTCCTTTTTCAGCAGGAAATCACGTTTGTTACGCAAGATTTCATCAGTTATACATTTGTACTTTGTATCATAACCTAATGGAATGTTCATCAACTGAGGCATCTAGTCAGAGCAAGCTGCAGTTAACAAACTAGCTAGCAAGTGAAGAGAACGGGATGATGACGAGAAGGCCTGGCTCATGTGGTTTCTTTAGTTGCGATGCTGTAAAGGTGTAGGAACAAACTCTTCGGTGACTCTCGTCTCTTGCATATAAAGATGTTTATTAGCATTGAGAGGTCGAAGTCACAGACAAGCCTTCGCAAAAGAGCTTGGAGAGAAAAGCCAATTGTTTCTCTGACACGTCCGTTTACAACTCCAGGTTTTATACCGGTGTGGCCATCTGGTTTCTGTCCTCAATTGTGATATATGGATCTTCTTTAGCCAAATTTGGTATAAACATACGTTATTGTCCAGAGTAGCCCCAGTCTAATATATAGCATTGTTTACATTCAGGGGGGGCCCATCCTGTGCAGCTGCCTCCTGAATAAGCTCCACCATATTTCAGTCAGAGGCCCACAGGATAAACTCAACCAGAATCTACACAGTCTAATAATCAATATGATAGAAAATAATGTTACGACTATAGAATTAATAAGGTCAAATTCTCCACAGTTCCCCCCTTTTTTGGGACATTTACGTCTCAAAAAACCAAGGAAAGGCTCTTACTAGCATACTTTAAATACATGGAGTGCGAGAATGAAAAACCTGTCAGGCAGCTTTCTTTCTTAAATGTCCATCAAACAATCTAGACAGGAAAAAGTCTCTCGCGGTCCTCCTGCCCTGAGCAACCACCTATTGTACTCCATGTCAATCTTAAAAGGATGATAACAAATCACTTTGGCAAATACATTTGAAACCTCAGAAAATAAAATCAAAAATGTCCACCTTCCAGCTGGTCAACCCATCGGAATTTCCAGCAGACCTATCCCTGCCTAGCAACCATATCCCTAGCCATCGAAAAAGAAAAAAACATCTGAGGTCCCAATGTACTTACCCCATAACAGAAACATCATTCTTCAAACAGGTACAATAAACAGAATCTCACCAATTATAACATAATTGAACTGAAGCTCCTCCTTGACTCTGGACAGTCCATCACAGCATCGTAGTGTCAATGATGTCGTGAATAGGAGCGTCCTCCAGTCCATTTTATTCTCTCTGTTGGGACAAGTTCCTTCAGCATTCCCAGTGGCCTTTCCCTCCTTTTTTCTCTCATACTAGAGGAAAGAAAGAAAGCACCAGCCAGTATCTTTTTGCAAAACCACTGACATACAGTAATATATTGATTAATACATTAGTTAATATAAATCAAATAAATGGAAATTAAGTATTCCATTACATAATGACAAAAGACAAGAATAAATGTCAAGATTATAATAAGCTCAATACTCAAATTGGATATTTATCCATCAATTTAGGTGTTAACACTTCTTCCTCTTCTATATCAGTCATCTGTAAGACTGACAACTGACCTTTTTCCCCTGGCATCACAACTCCTACCCATTTCAATATCATAGCTTTCGCACAGGTCAGTATCAGCGTACAAAAACAAAACATTGCACACAATGATATAACCACTGCTATCAAAACCTGAACCATAGCTGACCCCAACGGACCCAACTTCTCTAACAACCAAGCATTAGCTGACCATCCAGCTCCCTCAGAAGGACCAAATGCATCTCTTATATGTTTCAGTGCATCTATAACATTAGTTATGTTGTCAGTGCTATCAGGAATTAAAGTATAACAGTCGTCTCCTGTCAAATTCAAAGCCACACAAAGACCTCCTTGTTTAGCTAAAATGTAATCAAGCGCCATATCATATTTCAACAATGTCAATCTATGACTCTTTTGAGTATTGGACAAATATTCAAAACCCTTTATTGTCTCATTTGCAAAACCTTGTAATGTGTAAGTAATATTATCAATATGATCAGCCAAAAACGTCACACCATACCATGGAAATATTCCAATTCCCCACTTCTCTCCAAGACTTATTCTCCAATGATAGGCTTCCAAGTCATGAAATTTTGCCATCTCTCTTTTCCTCCTATTTCCCAAACGACCACTTGATGAGTTCTCACGAGGATCTTGTCCTATCCCTACAGTAAAAACTTCATACGGTAGCTTTAACGTTGCCATATAACAACAACCTGTCCATCCATATGGCAAAAATATATAAGCTTTATCATCACAAACTCACCAAATGTCCTTAAAATTCCCAATAGTTACATTTCCTGGTGAAATTTGATTCCTTACCATTAAAGTTACACTTGACTTTGACTAAATGAAAAACCACTTCATATAAGTTTTCCCAAGGATACTTTGCACGATCACCCAAAGTCATCATATAAGTCTTACACTCTGATATTCCCATAAACACCCCTGGACCTCCACGAGTGTTATTTGAGCAAAAACACTTGTCAGCCTGCACTGGTTTCACCTCTATTGCCTCAGGAATCGCCGTCATCACATCCTCATGCTGATCAAGTAAATTTATGTATGGCAAGTTACTTAACCAAGCACATTCTAACTGGGGTCTAAACAAATTCGATGATATAGCCATCCATCTATTTTGTGGCGAGTGTTGATGGTATAACATCCACGATACTACATAATATTGACATTTGATAGCTAATGGTTCCGGCACCGCTTCTAAAATTAAAGACCATGAACCTGGTGCTGGAACCTTCACTATACATGGACCATCCACTTTACTCACTGATCTCACAGAATGAGTCAACTGCTGAAACCATAAATTTCTCCCCGCAAATGGGTCTGCTATTTTCATTGCTGAGGAATCAAATCCATATGCTTTCCACTTAGCTTCTCTCTTCTGTAATACATGATAACGGTCAATCATATCTTCTGATATCCAATCAGGATCAAAAAACTCATCATCCATCATTGGTTCTCTGATTTCAAAAGTCTCATTACTAGTCTTCACACTAGACTCTATCTTTAGCATAGACTTCTGAGTTACATTTACCCCCTCTTTAAATTTTAATGATGTCATATCAAATGTCTGTGTCACATTTACAGAGTTCATAGGCAACAAAGATGTTGTCTCTGTTTCATTAGCCAAAATTAGCCTTGTCCTATCTTCACTTGTAATGTTTCCTGAAGTGACAATAGTAGAGGCTGTCAACATTGCTGTAGTAACATTCAACCCCTTCAGAGACATATCTAAAGTAGTAGTCTGTATTGATGTATTAACACTCTTAGTTATTTCCTGAGCTAAAGTAGTGACCCTCATCTGTGTATTATTCACCCTCAGAGTAGTTGCTGTAAGTACTCCAGTAGGACTCACATCTTTTAACACAACTACCACCTTACGAGTTATGTAGCCTTCTCTCCACCCCTTACTAGATGGCACAAACTTAAAATGTTGCTTGAAATAAGTACATGTATATTCTCCCTGATCTTTCCATGTGACATTACACACAAAAAGTGAACAATCATTCTTAACTTTGAACCACCTCATGGCATTATATAAAAGATACTTCCTCTTATCATGAGGAACTGCATCAACGTCAGGTCCCTCTAACAGCACATCTTCACCACGACTATTTCTCCACTGAGGAGGATTATTACCTCCAACATTAAATCTCTCACATCAACAGGGAAGATAAACCCCTCTTCCTATTTTAGCTCTAACTACTGTCTTTAAAGGATCTGGTGTTGTCAAAATTATCTGAGAAGCTGCTGTAGTTGAATATGACTCATTTAGCAGAGTTATGTTATCTAAAATCCTTTCTCCCTCAATTCTCGTACCGTTTGGGTCTAACTCTTTTCCGAACTGGCCTTGGACTCCTCCTTCTAACTGAACCCCCTGATGCTCCTGCAGCTGAGTTGCTGCCCTTTGTGGCCTTTGACGCTTCACACTCCACTGAAATAGGTTCTGCTGGTTCTGGGACATATTGGAAGTCAATGTCACCAAACCTTTTTTCCTGTCCATTAACTGCAGAGTCACTTCTGGCATCATCAGAAATGTACACAACATCATCAACATCTTCCACCCCATGGACAATCTCACCTTCTGAAATTTGACTCTGGAAATCTCTATGCATTTCGACTTCTTCACATTGTTCTGCATTCTCTTCTGACTGTTTTGAACCCTCATCATGACTCTGCGAACATGGTAACTCATCACTTGGTGCTTTAACACAATGTGAGAAATGATACCACGTTGGAGACCCTTTAACCTGGACTGCGGTTCCTGTACTGCGAACAACTTCAAATGGTCCTTCACGTCGTTCATTATACCACTTCCTTCTAAACACCTTCACGAACACCTTGTCCCCTGGTTGTATTGTGTCCCTCTTTTGCTCATCAAGTCTCTCCTGCACCTCCTCTTTCTTTTGCCTATCAGAAACATACGCAGATATTTTTTTATGCAAGGTATCCATATATGTAACATATGCTCGCATCTCATCTTCTAAAAGAGATAAGCTTGGACCTTTTCCACTTGTACGTAAACAAGACATTGGCATCCGCCTTCCTGTAAGCAACTCATGAGGTGTCATATGCAAATCACGCAACTCACGTGATCGGCATACCATTAGCGCCAACGGAAGCGCCGCTACCCAATTCAATCCCGTATGCTGACAGATCTTAATAATACGGTTTTTCAGAACTCCATTCATTCTTTCACAAATTCCCTGACTTTGTGGATGATAGACTGCACCAAACCGCTGCTTGATTCCTAGTTTTTGCAAAATCAGTTTCATTGTCTTATCCACAAACTCTCGTCCATTATCCGAGCATGCATTCAAACAAAGAGTTTGTGGATGAAACAAAAAACTGGCCTCTTTTTTTTTCCTGTGTGGAAATCAAGGGTTGGGGTCAGAATCCCATCCGCAAGTCTCCACGTCACACACTCTCCGACTGCCTCCTCTTCTCGTGGCTCCTCCCCCCATATAAGGCAGAGAACAAGCAAAAACTTCAGTACATTTCACAGAACAGAGCCAACCACTTCACTCTCATCAGCACAAAGCCCCCCAATTCATGCACATCACTTCCACAACTCCACAGTTAAACAATTCCACACCACTCATAAAACAGGAGCCTAGCACACCTCATGGACCCACAGTTTTCTCATGCACATCACTTCCACATTGCCCTTCTTTTCCAAACTCTCAAGAACAAAACTTTTCGCGCAACCCTAATAATTCTCAAATCTCCTATATACCCTAAGGTATATTTTAAACTTTTGGAGCTCGTACAAAGGTCTGTCCACTCCTGCATCCACACCCGAACATACTCTCCAGAACCTCCACCCAGGGCACCCCACCATGAAGCCCGCTCGCCCCCCTGATAGCATGACAGAGAGTGACTGCAGAATAGCACCAAGCCAGCAATTAGAGACCCGAGCAAAATCAAATTTGAACTCTCAGGGGCCACTTTTCAGTGCTCACCCTCAGAGCATACTCAGAAATGACCAGCCCAAGTACAGCAACCCCAGCATTGGAACCCCCTGGGACCATTCCCATGGAGACCGTACTCAAATCCTGAGTATATTGAGAACCGGTCCGGCCGCGCGCTGACCGGAGTCGGACCCACTCAGTCTTGAGACTGTCTTAGGATTTCTGCAGTTTCAGAGTCACCCTAATCAGGTCGAGAGAGACACAAAAGCCACACAGCACAGTATAAATACTCTCCTCATTTACCTTAAACAATAAAAAGTCCTCCTTAGGGCTCAGGAAAACTCCTAATACGTCCTTTGTGGGGCTTATAAACTTTAATCTCACTATGTCCTCCTTATAAGAGGCTCATAAATTTATTTCTATCAAGTCCCCTACAAAGGCTCATAGATTTATTCATATTCATAAAGTACACATTAACAAATTCTAAACTGTCCCCTTGGAGGCTCATAAAGTTTCAACAATACAAGCAGCGCTCACACTGAGAAAGAAACAAAGGAGGGGCACTTAGCCCACACACAGACACACACAGGTTAACTGGCCCCCCTTTTTTCGCAGACAGAGAGAGAGAGAGAGAGAGAGAGAGAGAAAGAATGACTAGTTTTTTTTTTTCACAACACACACAGACTATTTCAACAAAACACATACAAATTCAACATAAAAATTCTCTCACACAGGGACTGATCATTTCCCATTCATTCATACCCTAGACGCATGCGTTATGGCCGCATTCCCTTTATTTTCCTTATCCTTTAAAAACTCTAAATTTATGCTACCTTTGAGACAAAGTTATCCTAACGACAAGACAGCATCCATCCCGAGTGGCCAACTGCAGGCGAGGGGCTTCTTTCTACGCCGGATTTGCAACTTTAACCTCCAGTCTTATAAACTCATTATAAAACTGACCTTGACATCAACTAATAATAATCAAGGTTTTTATCGGCCTGCCTATTGCAGCCTCTTACAAGAGGGCTTTCTTTCCCCATTTGCGGCCCCTTTTCCTTTACTCTTTTCCTTTTCTTATTTCTCTTAACACTTTTTCCTTTTTACACTTCACTTTACTTCTTCTCTTTGTTCCTCCACTTTTCTCTATTAGCTTTAACTGCCGAATTCCCTAGGCCCAGGGTGTTCTCCCCCAAATTTAGACTATTACACTTATTCCTCAAGGCCCAAGTTTCACACTGTGGCGAATGGAAAACACATGACTTACTGTCAACGAGATAAAAAGTACCCTAATCTACGTTACGCTTGCATAATGTCAATCAATCCCAGTTCTAGTGTTACTCCTAGGGTATTAACTTCTTCTTAACTCTATTTACTCTTTTCTACTCTTTTTCCCTTTATTCTACCGTACTCCCCCCTGTTGCGGCGTATTACAATGCAACAAAACAAAATTTAGAACGAAGAGGCAAACCCACAACCAAGACAGCATGGCACACCCACACAAAGCCCTTTAACGGTGCGACCAAACAGCACAGCAGAACAGCACAGCCTCACCGAATGGACCAGCGCTCACACGTGAGAAAAACTCACCCTTTTCTGTCGACAATAGGAGCGAAGGTAGATGCGCTGAAGCGGTCGTCTGCTGATGGCCACAGCACGTCCGAAGTTCGTGACGCCAAATTCTTGTCACTTCACTCTTCATCCTGTTCGTGACGCCAAATTCTTGTGGTTTCTTTAGTTGCGATGCTGTAAAGGTGTAGGAACAAACTCTTCGGTGACACTCGTCTCTTGCATATAAAGATGTTTATTAGCATTGAGAGGTCGAAATCACAGACAAGCCTTCGCGAAAGAGCTTGGAGAGAAAAGCCAATTGTTTCTCTGACACGTCCGTTTACAACTCCAGGTTTTATACCGGTGTGGCCATCTGGTTTCTGTCCTCAATTGTGATATATGGATCTTCTTTAGCCAAATTTGGTATAAACATACGTTATTGTCCAGAGTAGCCCCAGTCTAATATATAGCATTGTTTACATTCAGGGGGGGCCCATCCTGTGCAGCTGCCTCCTGAATAAGCTCCACCATATTTCAGTCAGAGGCCCACAGGATAAACTCAACCAGAATCTACACAGTCTAATAATCAATATGATAGAAAATAATGTTACGACTATAGAATTAATAAGGTCAAATTCACCACACTCACGATCAAAGTTCCAGTTCATCTCTAAGGTATTCAGTGGGGTTGAGGTCAAGACTCTGTGCAGGCCACTTGGACTCGTCCACACCAAACTCATCAAACCATGTCTTCATGGAGCTCAGTTTGTGCACAGGGGCTCAGTCAGGCTGGAACAGGAAAAGGTCTTCAACCAACTGTTGTGAGAAAGTTGGAAGCATGTAATTGTGTAAAATGCAACTGACAAATCCAGATTGGACAATCCGACTTCCAGAAAGTGAGGTGTGATTCATCACTCCGGAGAACATGTTTCCACTGCTCCAGAGTACAGTGGTGGTGCGCTTTAGTGGTGCTCCATGACAGTGCTCCGCTTAGTCATTGAGCTTTTCAGTAGGACCCATTCTACTGCCAGTGTTTGTGTAGAGAGACTCCATGACTATGTGTTTAATTTTCTCCACCTGTTAGCAGTGTGTGTGCCTGAACCACCTAAACTCAATAATTAGGAGGGGTGTCCACATACTTTTGGGTCTGTAGTGTATGAGGAAGATGAATCATTAGCTAGGCTGATTGATCAGGCAGCACAGTCTATGCAGAACAGAGCTTAGCATCATTGTGACAGTGCGGATGGAGCAAAGCAGCATTTTCTTTTTTCTTGTGTTCAGTTAATCTGTAGGGGTGGCTGCGAACCTCCAGCTTTCTCTGAGACGGCCGTCACCAGAGCAACGAGGAACACCTTTCTCCAAGGTTTAAGGCGATTGAGGCGGTATGCCTGGAGTGAACCTCCTCCGTTGGAAAATTTGAACTCATATTTGACCTTACTCCTTGTGTGACCTCAAAGGGCTCTTGCCACTTGGTGACCAGTCAAGATCTTCTACAGCAAACTCGTTCATTCTTGTCTTTATGGACCTGCTTTGTGCACTGGTGCGCAGTCATGTTGGAACAGGAAGGGGCCGTCCCCAAACTGTTCCCACAAAGTTGGGAGAATGAAATTGTCCAAAATCTCTTGGTGCTGAAGCATTAAGAATTCCTTTCACTGTGACTAAGGGGCCGAGCCCAACTCCTGAAAAACAACCCCACACCATACCCCCCCCCCCCACCCCCCCAGACTCATCCTCGGAATCCCAGATGGTGAAATGTGATTGGTCACTCCAGAGAACACCACTGCATTCAACGCTTTGCAATGAGCTTGGATGCAGCTGCTTGGCCATGGAAACCCATTCCCTGAAGCTCTCTACGCTGTTCTTGAGCTGATCTGAAGGCCACATGAAGTTTGGAGGTCTGTAGTGATTGACTCTGCAGAAAGTTGATGACCTCTGCACACTATGCACCACAGAATCTGCTGACCCCACTCTACCACTTCATGACTGAGTTCCTGTCGTTCCCAATCACTTCCACTTTGTTACAATCCCACTGACAGCTGACTGTGGAATATTTAATAGTCAGGAAATTTCACAACTGGACTTGTGGCACAGGTGGCGTCTGATCACGGTACCACGCTGGAATTCTCTCAGCTCCTGAGAGCGACCCATTCTTTCACTGATGTTTGTAGAAGCAGTCTGCAGTCTGATTGGAACATCTGAATTCAGTGATGTTGATGGGTGAGTCAGTACTTTTGGCATTATAGTATATGTTAAATTTTCAGTGCATATTTCCTCTTGACATGTATATATGTAATGTCTTTAGATGATGTAATTCATCAAATGCATGCATTCATAAACATTAATGGCGCCATTATTCATATTTTATTGCAAATTTTGCAGATTACAATACATGTTTCCATTGTGTATCAGTCCATTTAAGATGCTCTTGCGCCCAGAGATGTCGGCAGCATTTCTGGACAGTGTTGACATAATGCAGTATATAACATACTATGGCTTCATCTCTGCAATGTTCTGTCTTACCGTGCGTTCGCAGATGCAGTGACTAAAAGTGCTTATTGGGGATGTTTAGTCAAAGAGTTCTCCACTTCATGTTCTGATTTCCATGACAGAGATGTGGTTTTTTTAATGCAGCACCTTCTGGAAGATCGCAGATCACAGGTGTGCAGTTGTGGTTTCAGGCCTTTGTAGCACTTCAGCACAAGACGGGTGGACAATATGTACTATTTAAAGCATAGTGTGACTGGCTGAGTGCTGCTGTCTGTGTGTGTCTCCAGAGTTGATATGATCTTACACTGACCATTGTCTCTCTCTCAGGTGGGGACTTGGATTGCTGGGGCCATTTAAGGGTTGATTTCCTTTCACTATTTCTCTATTTCTATTAAAATTAAGTTTTTAATAAAATTGTCCAGGATATTGGAGCACCGCTCTATACCTGCACAGTAGATACCCTGTATGATTATAGCCAAACTGAACAGCGGCCTCTCATCAAAACAGTCTGCTATAAATATTTGGTTTCAGGTTTCATTAGATGATGACATGCTGCTGTTATACTAGAATAGAAGTGAGTCCACAAACACATATCTAACATCTTTCGGTTCACAGGCAGAACTGAGTATCTGGACGTGAGATTGAGTGATAAAGATCAGAGCAGGTCTGAACACCTTTCTCCAAGGTTTAAGGCGATTGAGGCGGTATGCCTGGAGTGGACCTCCTCCGTTGACCTCATATTTGACCTTACTCCTTGTGTGACCTCAAAGGGCTCTTGGCGCTTGGTGAGTAATTTGCAGCTCATCATGTGCAGTATTTTATCTCCCAATGTAAATTCCTCCTCTCACTCTGAAACCTCACACGCACAGATACTAAACTGTGGGAACATCTCACTGATCCTGTTTCTGTAGACTGTGAGTAAAATGTTTGTGCACTTTATCAGCCACATTTAGTCTCAGAGGCCTGAGAACAGAGAGCAGCTAGAGACGTGTCTGTGGTCTGATTTCTATTCTAATAAAGCTGCAGTAGTGACATCAACCAAATGAGGACCTGAAACCTAATGATGTTTTTTTTTTTTAAACTCACAATTATTACATCCTTTATGCAAAGCTATAAAGTCCCGTTTATTACATGACAGTCTTTTCTTCAAATATTTATTACAATACTGTTATACAGTTTCCAAGCTCATATCCTTTGTTTAAATCTAAGCACAGCCGTAACGCTGAGTCTGCTCCTTTTGGTGTCTTTGCTCCTGTGTGCTAAACTAACCTTCCTCTGGACGCTGCACTGCAGTCAGATCTCACGCTCAGATCTTTCCTCTGTGGTCTGAAGACTCGTGTCTTCAGGTTTTATCTAGGTTCACATCTTTCTGCTCTCATTCACACTTTATTTATTCTCAGATGTGCCAGTTACCCACTAATACCCCCCACCCCACCTACCCAACCATGACAGACCCTCGGTTTTGAACATCACACTGATAACAATCTTCTTTCACTCAGAGAACACAACGTTCATTATTTCCATAAACAATGTGACAGTTTGACTGGTCAGACCACAGTTCATGTTTCCACTGTGCATGAGTCCATTTCAGTTGAACTTGAGTCCAAAGAGGTCAGCAATGTTTCTGGACGTAGTCATTTCTGCTGCACATAGAAAAGTCTTAACTTGCATTTGTGAATACAGCGACAGACGGTGTTTGTCAAGATATTGGACCATGAGCTGATCTCCATCACAGAAGCAGGCAGGCCTTTAATACAGTTCTGTCTGAGGGGTTGAAAGTCATTAGAATTCCATTGTGGTCTTCAGCCTTTATTGGGCACCTTCCTTTTATATCTATGCATGATTGAATTGCTTCTTTAAGATGTTTTTTGAACATTTCACAATGTTCCTAGTCTTAAATTGCTCCTATCACAAATGTATTGGAATCAATAGGCATCAATTTCAGAGTGAGCTTATAGCTACAAACAGAAAAACTTGATAATAAAGTAAAACATCACTGACTGTAAAACATTTTAGCTAAATGTGACTGTTGTGATTGACTAAACACTTTAAACTCGTATTTTATGACCACAATAACACAAAAACAACTGTTGTTGCAGTTTTGTGCTTTTAATTTGTAAACGCCAGCCAAGGCACATTATTCTTAATTTGATATAATTATTAAAAAGCAACCATGGAAGAAATGATCACTTCATCATCTGGTCTAATTAATTTATTCAGTTCCACAAAATTCACCTGACTGTGTTGATGTGTTTGTGAGTAAAGGCCTTTACAGTGACTGGAGAAAGAACCCCACTCATACTTTGGCCAGCAGTGAACTGGCACCAGCCTACAGTCACCTATAAAGTAGATCATCCAGTGAACAGACATTAATCAGTTAAACAGAATTGAACAGCAATGAGGTGTTTCTAAACTTTTATCTTGTGACAAAATGTTTCATGCAGCAGCTCCCTGCGTTTAGAAGTGAAGACTCTATTATAATATCTCACTCACAACCACAGACACAGAAAACTATGGGAGCGTCTCGCTGCTCACACATCTATAACCTGTTAGTAGAACTGCTGTGCACGCCATCAACCAAACTCACACCCAGAATACATCTGAGCACTGAGAGCAGAGAGGAGTGAGATGTGTTTGTGGTCTGACTTCTGTTCTAGTGGCAGTGGCATCATCAGTGAATGAGCAACTGAAACTATCCATGCAGTTTTTTAGGGTCATGTTTAATAAAACCTTCAGTTGGTCTAAAGCAGTGGAGCTGAGCTGAGGGTCCAGCACAGTTTGGTGTTTTCTGCTCCAGATAAACTGCTGACTGACTAATTAGATGAATGAGGTGTGTTTGAGCAGGAAAATCATCCAACTGTGCAGGAATCTGGTCTTCCAGGACCCCCAGCATGCTCTATAGTCAGAAGTGGGTAGCACTGCCGCCTCACAGCAAGAAGAGCAAGAAGGCTGGGCGACCAGAGTCCTTTCTGTGTGGAGTTTGCATGTTCTCCCCGTGTCTGCATGGGCTTCCTCTGGGTGCTCCAGTTACCTCCCACAGTCCAAAGACAGGCAGTCTGGCCAGGTGGACTTGCTAAATTGCCTCCAGGTGTGATTGTGTTTGTGGACATATATCTCTGTCTGTCTGCCCTGCGATGGACTAGCGAGCTGTCCAGGGTGTATCCTGCCTTCCACCCAGTGAGTATTGTGACTGGCTCCAGCTCCCCCATGACTCAGAAGGATAAGCGGCTTAGAAAATGGGCGTGTGTGTGTGTGTGTGTGTGTGTGTGTGTGTGTGTGTGTGTGTGTGTGTGTGTGTGTGTGTGTGAAATTTAGCAGGAATTCTTTCTTCTCAAGTCTAATTGATAAAACCCAAATGGCTTTTTCCACTACAGATAAATGGCTTAGTTTCTCTTATAATGTCTGACCTTAATTATTCTATAAAAATTAGTGACATTCTTTTTTTTCATCTTTAAAAAATTACTGTACAGTGATGAGTCTGTAGGACTTCTTACAGCTTATTGTTTGTGAATGTGTAAAATGTTGTCAATTTACCACTGAAGCTCTCATCTATGTCTCTGGCTGCAGGTCACTGTGGTCTCTGTTGGTGCTGCTGGCTGGATTCTAAACTCTGTTCAGTGCTCTTTATTTAGCTCATCATCAGCCTATAAAAGTACTGCATCAGAGTGCTGGACAGAATGACTCAGTGGTCATCGCCAGGCAACATAGTGCTTAAGGCCTGGTATTCTATTCTATATTTCTCCAAAATCCCATTTCTTGACAAAATTATTGACATAGGACTGAGGATGGGATCTTGGTTCTCCTACATGAAAGTGCTGCCTTAGAAACCGTAGAACTGGGCTCACATTTCTGTCTCAGTGCTAGATTCATTCAGATTTAAATGAAGTGGTCATGACTACTATGTTGCACTGGGTACAGGCAGCACATTATGGTGTCCCACAAGGCTCAATTCTGGACCCTTCATAATTTTTATGTATGTATTCTACATATACATTTGATCAGCATGCAGACAACACCCAGCTACATGTGGCTGCCTCTGAACTCCCTGCAAAAGAAACACAAATGAGACAGAAAATCCTGAAATCAGACTCCAAGAAAACTAAACCTCATTTTTGTAGTCTTTCTCTGTGAAGGTAGAAATCTACATCAACATTGTTTCTGACATTGATGTCAGCTTCAAGAAGCACAGCAGGGCTGTCTGCATAGCATATTATCACTCCTGCAGTATCTCCCAGGTCTGTAACATCTTCATTGCTGAGAGTGAAACATATGCAGCCTTGGTCTCTTCTAGACTGGATTACTGCAGCACTGTCTTATCCGGCCTAATGAAGAGCTCTGAATACAGAGATCAGAATGCTGCTGCTGAAACCTCAGACCAGAATCAGAGACCACATTAAAATCTTTTAGAATGATATTTAATTATCTTATCATTTTTAAAAATGTACTTGTGGCATTCATAGCAAAATACTAAATAGATGTGGTCTAGCAAGGTCACTCAGGTCATCAAAGAAATTCAGCGGAAGAGGTCAGATTTGAAGCTCTTGAATTCCCTCCCCGAAACCCTGAGAGTATTTTTAAGAAGATTCTTAAAGCACATTTACTTAATACAACTTTTAAATCTAAATAGATCTAGATTGTGTCTGCTAAGAGCTGTATTTTACTGTATTTTATTATTTTATTTATTTATTTATTTATTTTTTAAACCTGTCATGTCTGGCCATTTTTGCAATCGGAATGGTAATCCGAATGTATTGATGTACCAAACATATTTGTTTTCACAAGAAAAGCTCTATAGGTTACTAAAGCCTATTCTTGTTAAAGTTTGTATTTTATTTGTTTGGCCAGGCCTGACAGACAATAAAAAAGAGGACAGGAAAGAAAGAGAAGAAGGGAGGGGGAAAAAAAAAGATGATGATAATAATAA
>NC_051239.1:17355724-17425724 GCF_015220715.1 Pygocentrus nattereri
TGTACTTCTCTGATAGGTGGGTTTAGTTATATCAGGCTGAGGGTCCGGCTGTAAGAGCTTGAAAAGTCTAGCAAATTGATTTTTAACAAACACAGCAAACACAAACTCTATAAAACTCCAATCTTTTATTAATATAATATCAGCTGTGCTGAGGCTGAACTTTAGCCTGATTAGCTCAATAGTAAAATGATGTTCATTTGATTTTTCATGTGAAAGAACATAAAGTGATCACATCCTTTACACAGAACACACTTCTGCACAGTTTCATGCACAGCGGCTGTTTATTTGCTGATTTTAACACGCTGGAAAAAAAGAAAACAGAAATTACGACATTTTATATTTCATGTTTATCTTTTCCAATTAGTTAAACTCTACAAATGAATAAAAACGTGTTAAAATGTGCAGAAGATTATGTTACATGTCGTATTTAAGCGTCTTCTCTGTAGAGGATGTTCATTTATTTTACACTTAGCGATGTTTAGCAGCTCCATTTTGCTTGATGTCCCATTTTATTTAGCTGCACCACCCGAGGTGAGACTTCTGTCACCTACACTCAGTAACAGACTTTTTACAATAAAAAGGTCATTAATATCATATAAAACAATCTTTCCTGTTTGTTTAGTGTGAATCTTTAGGAATCTTGAGATGTCTGTCAGATTGCTGTCAAACGCAGCAGATGATGTGACTGTGGGACCAAGAGAAAGTGACCAAAACCGTCTTCACTCTAAACCTGTTGGATTTGTTCTTGAGCTAAAAGCAGGCCTGTGTTTTAACTGTAGATTTTCACTGATTTATTTATTGCATGTCTTTTGAAATGTACATTGTTTTTTTCTTAATTCTAATCTGTGATGGTGCAGCGGTCATGGTGATGGTGAAGAGCGAGCGCTTTGTTCATGATGTTGATTCTGATTCTTACTCACACTGTGTGATTTGAGCTGATTGTCCAGCTGTGCACGGCCTTTTTCAGACTTCTTCATTCTACCTGTGATGCCAGCTAATACTTCACACTAATGCAGCATGTTCCCTGTTCCTCTCCTGCTTTAGTGCTGATTGTGCTCATCCACTGTGGACAAACTCAAGGTGAATCATTACCTGATTCTACTGCAGTATTTCATTCACTTTAACACACACTTTCATCTTATTCCCCACATTTAATACACAAACATTATCACAACCAGCGAGGAGGACAGGGTACTGTAGTCTGTGTAGTGCAGTCTGTGTACTGTAGTCTGTGTAGTGCAGTGTGTGTAGTGCAGCGTGTAGTCTAGTCTGTGTAGTGCAGTCTGTGTAGTGTAGTCTGTGTAGTCTAGTCTGCTTTGTGGAAAAGCTTGTTTTACAAGATGACCCAACCAGCAGTGACATGGCTGATTCTCTACTGACCTTAGAGGTGGTTTGTTTATAGACTTATTGGCCGCTGTATTTATCTCTGCAGGAGGCTGAACTACCCAGACCGACTGCCTGTTTGTTAGGATGTATAAGTTGGCTACTCTGTAGGCCATAACTATGATATAATGAGAGAGGTATGGGAGAAATTGGCCAAGACTGCTTGTAACACTGACCACTAAATTAGCATGTAAATCTACTTTTGGTGGCATAAATGGCTTCACCTAAAAGACGCGACAGCAGATTCACTAACAGGTTCTAGAAAATCAGCTTAGACTGATGGTAACACTGTTACAAACCTCTGAGGCAGCAGCATCAAAGCCAAATGTGTAGACATTGTTGTAATTTCAATAAAAAATCCTGCTAATAGAAAGTAGCTAACATGCAGGAACGCTGCTGAAATCATCCCAGAGTCTGGAAAAACGACACTGTAGAGTTCTTAAGCTCACAGACCAAGAAGGCAGAGTGATTGGTTCTCCTCTGCCAGAACAGGATGAGAACTGTGTAATAAAGTGGACAACAGGGGCGTCAGTAGATGGTCATGGATAGAGGGGTTAAGCTTGTTCTGCAGGGTGTGGGGTCGTGATTTTGCTCTGTAGGCATGTTTAATAAGCTAGATGACAGAATTTCATGGTCACGGTGGAAAATATTAGATTTTCTCAGTTCAATTAAATTGAGTATTAATCTTAATCATTTTCTCCCTCTCTTCCTGTGTTTAGAGATACACGAACTTTATTAATCTCAGATTTACAAGAACTCAAGGAAATAATGATCAAGCCATTTACTATTATTTTTATTACTGCTAATAAACGGATGTCCAGCTATGCTGACCATAATTTACCACAAATCCATATTGTTGGGGGAAATATTGGCTGTTCATCACCGTCTCTCTCTGTAGATTATAGATCTTTAATAAGGTCTAATGTTTATCTTGCTGAGCCTTCAGCCAAAATCCTGTCTTCAGCTCGTCACTGATTACTTTGCAGTGCATAAGAGACCCGCCCCCTGATCTGATGTGATTGGCTTACAACCTATGAGCTCTGATATGATTGGATAAACGCTACATTAGCCAATCTTTGGTAGTACAAAAGAGGCAGTGCTGCATTAGAGCAGCAGCGCCTCCCCCAGGTTGTGCCCTGCTATAACAGGATACTGTGAATGAGAAAAAAGTGGAGATGATTTGTACTAGTAATTTTCATTCATGGTTATATGAGGTTATATGAGGTTATATACTGTAATATGACGTTATATGAGGTTATATATGATTATATGAGGTTATATGAGGTTATATATGTTTATATGAGGTTATATGAGGTTATAGCCCCTAAATTTGTCCTACTAAGATTTGGGGAGATTCATTTCCATAAAGTTCAGCTCCACTCAGGACTCATTCACTACACAGCTGTGTTGGTGGAGCCGCTGCTTCTGGGTTGGTGCTAGAGGGGCTCTAGGGGGTGTTCAGGTGTCCCTGGTAGCAACTCCAAAAGAGTTGATTGGGCTTTTCCTGTAAATGATGTAAATGTAATCAGGCTACCAGTTTATCAACCTTAGGAGCTGCTGCTGTCCACTAATGAAACTAATGACGCCTTGATGACGTAGAACATTCACTAAGCCGCGTGTAACCCGTATAAAATGAAAACAGTGAAACAGGTCAAATGAATAAAGTCTTTCTCGATATCACGTGATCAACGCGCAGATTCTCACAGGCCTCATTTACATATACTGCGGCTGTGTGGCGCGAGCGGCGTGGAAAGTCCGCTGTTCAGTGACCGGCGCTTTCACGCAGGCTGCGCGTGCGGAGCGGCGGAGTCCCAGACGCCGCAGTGAAGCGCCGCGGTGTTGAGAGAGAAAACCTGAAATCAGCCATAAAAATAAATGATAATAAACAGAAGATCATTAAAACCAGGCTGTGCTGCAGACAGATCTCCCGGATGTTCTACCAGGCCTGAAACTGCTCTCTAATCCGAAGTCTGAACGCTGTCCATGATCAACAGACTCACCCTGTACATTTAGAGATGGGAGTTCTGTTCATCAGTGACCGAACTGACCACTTATCCATCCGGACACAGGCAGTGAAGAGCAGCACAGCAGTAAAGAAGAGCTGAAAAAGGAGAAAAGGAGAAATCAGCACCTGGAGTTCTGCACATATTCAGCAGTGTGGGTTCCTCACTCTGTCACATTCCTGCTAAACGAACCTCTCTGAGCTCTTAATCCCCATTACAGTCCTGTAGATGAGTGTTCCCTCTGAGAGAAATCAGAGCAGCAGCACACTGAACAAACAGCCCTGCAGCTGAAGTTATCAATGCACCATAGATCAAAGATGATAAAAGGGTCTTAAAGAGACAAAGTCAGGAGTTACAGTGCAGCCCGAACAAACTCATTCATAGAACAGAGGAACATTAAACTCGTTAGTCTCAGATCACGAGATTAGGATGATAAACTACCTCTTATATTATAAAGAGTAAAGCGGCTCTGCTGACGTCATCATTTTGTATCAGCAGGTAAACCCAGACTGAGAGTGGATCCTCAGAGCTCAGTCTATACTGGAGACACAGTTACTCTGAGCTGTGAGACGCCGTATCCGTCTACTGACTGGATCTTTTTCTGGAAGAAAGACTCTCAGTATATAGATCATCATCATCATCATCAGAGCACATTCAGTATTACAGAGTCTCACCCAGGAGAAGCAGAGTTTAGTTGTATAGGCCAGAGGCTAAACGAACAGTCAGAGGAGAGTGATCCCGTCAGGATTACAGTGAGAGGTATGACATGTTTTCTGTTTTCTGTTTACTTTTTTTTTTACCAGTTACTTGATTTTAGAAAGACTGTTATTTTAATTTTACATTTTCAAATTTTCATTTTAATTGTTATAAAATTATTTCACAGTTTTCTATAAAGTTATAAAATAATGTGATGAGTTTTCAGAGAATTAATGGCCCATTACACTAAATCCTATAAAACTGAAGGTCCACTTAAAATGAATAAATAACTCATTATATTAATTTAATATTTTATTATTATTATTATTATTAAATATTAACAGTGAGTGTTTTGATGTATTTAAGTCCAGTGTAAAGTAATAAATCCAGGCTAGTAATAAGATAAATAGTTATAAATCAACATTTATAGGGATTTTCTATTGAGAGGCGTCTGTCCTGAACCCTCACCTCTACATTTACACTTGTCTACATAATATTTTCTCTTTGGTCCCGTTTTAATAAAACATTCATTTGATCAATTATAAAAATAATCAGAAATGTTGTCCCTCATTTTCATGTCCTTACTGTAACAGGGGGTCCTTATTTTAGCCACGCCCCTGCATTTTAGAGCAGGCAGTGAGGCTGCATCTCTGCCCCTCATGGTGAGCAGTTTTCACTGTTTTGAGGTAAATTTGCCCCAAATCTGAAAATCCTAGTGTAACATCAGGAATCGTCAGCACTGAAACACATTTTCTAGAATGAAGTTGATTTTTGTGCTTCAATGAAAAATATTATGGTTGTATGTGTTTCCAGCTGTTCGGAGCTGAGCTTGCTAATCATATAAGAAAGCATTATTGAGTAAAATCCCTACTGAAACACTCACGATGAAAACAGTTGGTAAAGTTCTGGAAGTGTTATGGATGTTTTTCTAGTGAAAAATTGGAATTATTAATGATTTGTTTAAATAAAATAAACTATAAAGTAATTAAGCTATAGAGTCATTCAAGACTAAATGATTTCAGTCTAAATTCCACATCAGTTAAAATAATCCATTTACATTAAAACTCATCTTTGAGCAGAGAGACCAAAAGATTCCACTAAAATCAGCTGTTAATCTTTTAGAAAATTAAACAAATATACAGATTTTAAGATACTCTTCAGATTTTCATCATATTGTCATCTTTGAACAGAGAGACCAACAGCTACAGTGAACGTCCAGCCAGCTGGTCATGTGTTCATCAGAGAGAGAGTCACTCTGACATGTGAAATAGAAAGTGGAGATGACTGGAATTATGAATGGTATAAGAATAATAATCTTCTCAGAGATGCTCAAAGGAAGAAATATGAAATCTCTAATGTTGATCAGACTCATGCAGGTGATTATACCTGTAAGGGAACACAGTCAACAGGCCGAATCTACACACACACCAGTGCAGCTGTTACACTGACTGTATCAGGTGAGTGTGGCGTCTTTCTCACTATTTCTGTCAGTTTAAGGTGTTTAAAGGTGCTTTACTACTATAAAAACAGCATCTTCTACTAAATATGTCAGCAAATATCTGTTTAAAATGCACAGAATATCAGAAGCCTGAGTTAATCTACAGTCCTGTGTAAAAGTCAGACCCTTTATTGTTGCACCTACAAGCTATGACTTTCTCTTTGTTGGGAAAAAAAGTTGAAAATATATTTACCAACAAATACACAGAATCTTTAACATGTAAATGTAAAACATCTCATTCCTTTCAGCATTTAGTGCCCACTCTTTGTCCCTTTACAGCTTCCATTCTTTTTAAGAGTTTTTAAAAGAAATCTCTACATCTTTCAGTCTGTTGGCCTCGTCTGTACATATGTGGCCATTGTTACAGTTTTCTTCTAATTTTTTAAAATTCTCATCGACATCAGTAGCATGTTTACAAAATCTCTCCATTCACACAAAAATACAAAAACACTCCCATTTCAACAATCAAACATTTGATAGCCGGACATGTAGATGTTTCAGAAAATGAGCCCTTCGTGTCAATTTAGTCAAAGTCAGCTTTGTTGTCTTTTCATGTGATCACATGTTCTGAGAGATGAACACAATGTCAATTTAATATAGACCAGCAGCAGAAAGACAACAATACAATAAATACAGATACACTATACAGACATTATACAGTAAATTCTACTGTACAGTATACAATAACTACAACTTCAAAACAATAACTACATTTACATTTACAGCATTTAGCAGACGCTCTTATCCAGAGCGACTTACAAGAAGTGCTTTGTCAATCTAGAGAAAGTATCTTTGCTAGTTACCAATAGCTTAGAGAAAAAGACGGTCCTGAGCTCAGATACTGCTAGAAACAAATATGTCACTGCGGACCCTGAGAGAAAAAGAACCAGAGTTGAATGCAGAACTCTGAGCCATTCAATACAATACAATAACAATAAGATACAATACAGTAAACTACAATACAGACTACAACTTCAAAACAATAACTACACCTTCAAAACAATGACTAGAGCTAGTCAACAGTAACTACAACTACACAACTATAACTATAAATAAACAACAATAACTATAAATAAACAACAATAACTACAACTACATAACAATAACTACAACTTCTCAACAATAACTACAACTACACAAGAATAACTACAACTACACAAGAATAACATTAAATAAATAATAACTACAACTACTTAACAATAACTACAGCTTCTCAACAACAACTACAACTACACAACAATAACTAAAATCACATAATAACTACAACTACACAGCAATAACTACAACTTCTTAACAATAACTACAACTACACAGCAATAACTACAACTACACAACAATAACTATAAACAAATAACAATAACTACAACCACACAACAATAACTATAAATAAACAACAATAGCTACAACTACATAACAATAACTATAAATAAACAAAAATAACTACAACTACATAACAATAACTACAACTACATAACAATAACTACAACTTCTCAACAATAACTACAACTACACAAGAATAACATTAAATAAATAATAACTACAACTACACGACAATAACTAAAATCACATAAGAATAACTACAACTACACAGCAATAACTACAACTTCTCAACAATAACTACAGCTGCACAAGAATAACTACAACTACACAAGAATAACTTTAAATAAATAATAATAACTACAACTACATAACAATAACTACAGCTTTCAACAACAACTACAACTACACAACAATAACTAAATAAATAACAATAACTAAAACTACACAACAATAACTAAAATCACATAACAATAACTACAACTACACAGCAATAACTCCAACTACACAGCTACTGAACACAGGACAATAGAGTAAATAGACCATCTGCAGCAGTAATAATAGTTCTATGTGTATTTTTATCAGTGTAATAAATGATTATAATATTTTATCAGTGATAATTAACAGTAGTATTCAGTTATTCACCCACAAATCTGCAAACAATGACAATTGACTGTATCTATAAAGTGACTGAGCTAAAGTTTCACAGTAAAGTGTCTGAGTGCAGAGTGTAAAGTGAAACAGTGAAAGTGAGCAGTGTGGCTGAGGTAGCAGGTCAGTCAGAATGTTCAAAGGTCCATCAGGTAGACCTGTTCAGCAGACTGACTGCCTGGAGGAACTGTTCATGAGTCTGGCCTACATGGCCTGAATGTCCCGTAACCTCCTTCCAGATCAGAGTGGTGATAACAGTCTGTGTGATGGATCAGAGGGATCCTTCCTGATGCTGCAGGCTTCTCTTCCGCACTGTTTGGTGTAGATGTGTGTAGAAGCAGGAAAGCTTGACCCAGTGATGGACTGGTCAGTATTTACTACCCGCTGCAGTGCTTTCCTGTCTGAGATGGAGCAGGTTCTACAGCAGATGGTGATGCTGCAGGTCAGGATGCTCTGTATGATGCTTTTGAACAGGGTAACACTTTACAATACTGTTTCTTAGTTAAAAGTAACAAAGCTGGAACGAATGAGTCGTTCTGCATTAATGCTTAAGTAAGTACACTTAACTACCAAGAACTACTAGTTATGTTCTCAGTAGGTAATAGTGAACTAATGATTAGGGTAGTTCACTATTAACTAAACAACAACATGGTAATTCACTATTAATGAACTAGAAGTTTCTCATGATCAGGAACAGCATTATGAAGTGAAACACGTGGTAATTCACTATTAATGATCTAGACGTTTATCATGATCAGGAACAGTATTACAAATTGAACTACATTAGAAATAAAAAAAAAAACCCTTAAAGAGATTATGTACTATAGTACAAAAGTATAAATAAAAATATTTTGAAAAAAAAGAGTAAATAAGTTGTTTATTAAGTCCATTTTAATTTGTGAACAGTCCAAATGTGAAAACATCCCTGGGTTAGCTATCTATGTCACTGAAAATAACACATCCAAACAAAATGATCAATCAAATCTGTCATTACTACTGAAGGAGAAAGTCTGAAAGCTGAGACTGATCACAGCATATTCTGCTAGTACATATTTACACGACTTTCTGTTTCATTTCTGAGCTATAAAGGTTTACTGCCCATCAGCTTAGCTAACATCAGCAAAATAAACTAGCTATCTAGCAAGCTTTCATCACAGAACATCGGCAGCAGCTTTAGGTTTAATAAAGCACTAACATGTGCTTATAATTCTGAAACAACACAGTAAAACATGCATTGTACAAGACGACCGAACCTACATAGCTCAGATTAGTTAGCAAGTCAGCTAACCGTGTCTGTACATTAGTGCTGCAGTCAGAATAAAACCTTGAGTCTGAATCAAAAGTCTCAATTTAGCGGCCCAGGGGTCCGCCATGAGTCTGATTCACTCATCGTACATCAGGAGATACAGTGAGCCAGAACTGAAATATGAACAGAATTATCAAACTAATCCACTGAGAATGCAGGATTATCTGCTGTCCTTTACCAGCACTCACAAAAACTGTTCTATGCAACTTTGCTGGTAAATGTAAGTTTATTTAATTCAATTGAAGAATGTTTCTTATTTTATATGTCAGACTCTATTTATGCTACCATGACTACAACCCCCCCCCCCCCCCCAAAAAAAACAGGAGTAGTAAGACAAAGACAAGACTGAGACTGAGACAAGACTTTTCAGAATTTAAACGAACGTGCACACGTGCGGGAGGGCGCACACACGGGAGGAACATGCACGACTGCACACGAGTCCGAGGGCGCACGTCAGGGAAGAATGCACACGGGCGCACAGACGCCCACACCCACCCAACCATACAATGCCACATGACCGGCACCGCCGTACAGGCCACCGGCGGGGGCGGTGGGGGCGGCGGGGGCCCGGGCAGCAACCCCATGACGCCAGGAATGCCCCCGGCCCAGCCCCTGTTCCGGCGTTCAACACCCCGCCCCGGTAGGGAGCAGGAAACGGGTGAGGGATGACCTTCCCACCCTTCCACCTCCAGTGAAGTGTTGAGTGCAGGAGTTGGTGTATATGAATGTGGGGTAGTGTGTGATACTATGGTGTAGTCGTGGGCAGTCGTGGGCTGGAGGTTATGGATCTGGCCCTGTGACCGGAAGGTTGCCGGTTCAATCCCCAGCGCCGACAGTCCATGACTGAGGTGTCCTTGAGCAAGACACCTAACCCCCAATTGCTCCCCGGGCGCCGTGGATAGGGCTGCCCACCGCTCCAGGCAAATGTGTTCACTGCCCCCTAGTGTGTGTGTGGTGTTTCACTTGCATGGATGGGTTAAATGCGGAGATGGAATTTCCCCGGTTGTGGGATCAAAACAGTATCACTTAAACTTAAACTTAAACTTAAACTTAAAATTGGGGGGACAGGTGTGTGGGCAAACATGGGCTAAGCACCGGGCCACTGGTCTGCAGTGTCCATCTACACCGTCCCCTCAAAAGCCCTGAATGTCTAAAGTGCAGTAAAAACTGAGGGACAGACAGTCGTCAGGAGACGAGTGAGGCCATGACAGCGGGTCGACCTCATTGACCTCCGGCAACATGCCTGCCCCCAGGATCCTAAATGTATGAGTACTGTGTGTGTTTGTGTGTGTTTGCTTGGGTGGGGGAGTAATGTATGTATGTGTGTGTGTGTGTGTGTGTCTGGGGGTGGATGGAGGGGGGGTATGTAGGTCCAGAGGCAATAATCCTCTGGAAGAGGAGAGCCAGCTGACTAGCTGGCTCATGAGGCTCCGCGTTTCACTGTCGAGGCAGGATGAGGTCGGCCCGGGGAGGTCACGGAGACACCCTACGCCGCCACCCCGCCCAAGCCCCCACCTCCCCCACCGCAGAGAGCAGCCCGCCCAGCAACACCAACCACACAGCACCACATGCCCATGCGAACGCGGGCGTCCACACATCCAACCCCCCCCCCCCAGCACACACCCCCGGACCCACACACAAACCCCCCCCCCCCCCCCCCCGCACACACACACCCCCACACATACACACACCCGTCCCACATATACATCTACCCTCATGTGTACCCACACATTCACTTAGACATATATGTACACCTAGACACATTCATCCTCTATATACACCCACACATCCACCTGCTCTCATATATACACCTACACATAGACCCCCACATCTATATACACCTGTACCGAACCATTCCAGTCAAACAACAGTCAAACAACAACAGACATCAACGAGACAGAAGACAAGCTGGCCTGAGTCAGGAACCCATTGCCCCCCTGACGTCTCCTAAGATGCAGAGTCTGGGTGAGGTTGGGATGCAACATTTAAGCCACGTGGACAAGTCTGTACATATCCTGTGCCAGAACATCTGAACAGGCCTACAATCCCATATAGCATGCAAATAGTTATCGATTACATTGGCTGTACAGTGGGTGCATATGTTTGATTGTGCTAGGCCCATTTGGAACATCCTTTGTCCTGTATAATGTACTCTATGAAGGACTTTGTATTGTATAAGTTGTAAGTTGGGGCTTTTACTCATTTTGAAGATATTTGAACATATTTCTGTCCAAAAGCTTTGATCTTGATTGATAGAGGTCACGTTCCCATTTGGCTATCGGGAGGGAGATTGAGTCATCAAATTTTAATAATAATTTGTACAGTTTTGATAATAATTTAGGGGTACATAAATTTAAAAATTCAGTTACCCATGTTGATATTTCCAAATTTAGTTGGTTGGGATTAAATCTCTCTTGAATGATGGATTTCAATTTTTGATATTCAAGAAATTTACTGTTGTTTATTCCATATTCTGATATGAGTTCCTGGAATGTGACAAAGTTTCCCTCTTTAATAACATGTTCTAAATTTTTTATTCCCTTTTCACGCCATGATGTGAAATTTAGTACTTTCTTATTCTGACAAATGTCTGGATTGTTCCAAATGGGTGTTAGTTTGTATGGAATAAGTGGAGACTGAGTTAGTTTTAGAAATTCCCACCAGGCTGTCAGTGAGCTATTTATACTGAGGCTTTTAAAAGCGTCGTGGCACTTAATATTAGAGCTAATGTAAGGTAAGTCTGAGAGTTTTGTTTTTCTACAGAATGCTTGCTCTAGGTCCAACCATGGACTGTCTAGTAAGTCAGGTTTGATCCATTTTGAAATGTATTGTAATCTATTGGCTAAGAAATAATTATAAAAATTTGGTAGTTCTAAACCACCATTGTTTTTTGGCTTTTGTAGAGTTTTCAGACTTATTCTTGATGGCTTATTTTTCCATAAGAATTGTGAGATGTTTGAATCTAAGGACTTAAACCAAGCAGCAGGGGGTTTATTTGGGATTAGTGAGAATAAATAGTTGATTTTTGGTAAAACCATCATTTTAATGGTAGCGACTCTCCCCATGAGTGATATAGGTAAGGCGTTCCAACGTTTGAGATCATCTTCTATTGTTTTCAGTAAAGGGATATGATTTAACTGCACTAAGTCTGAAAGCCTAGCAGAGACATGTATGCCTAAATATCTAATATTACCTGATTGTAGTGGAATGGCGGTCGTGTTCTGGAAACTACAGTTTATAGGCAAAACTGTTGATTTTCCCCAGTTGATGGAATAGTCTGATATAGAAGAGAAGCTATCTATTAGTCTAATTGTATTCGGGAGAGAAGCTTGGGAGTTTTCCAGGAAAAGTAATACATCATCTGCATAAAGACTTATCTTGTGGTTTGTAGTTTCTGTGTTAATTCCTTTAATATTTGTATTTTGTCGAATTGCTGCTGCTAATGGCTCAATGAAGATAACGAAAAGTGAGGGTGATAGCCCTGCCTGGTGCCCCTCTGCAAAGTGAAGCTTTGTGAAGTGATATCGTTTGTCCTAACATGTGCACTAGGAGAGCTATGTAAGGTTTTGATCCAGTTTATGAAGGTTGAACCAAATCCGAATTTGTGTAGGACTGCTAATAAATATTTCCAGTTTACCCGATCAAATGCCTTTTCTGCGTCTAAAGATACAATGGTTGTTTCTAATTTGTTAATTGTGCAGTAAACTATTATGTTTACTAGTCTGCGTGTGTTATTGGCTGATTGTCTACCCTTGATAAAACCTGTCTGGTCAGGATGTACTATAAGTGGAGTGATTTCCTCTAATCTTCTGGCAAGGACTTTGCAAATAATTTTAAGATCTACGTTTATGAGTGAAATTGGGCGATAGCTAGAAGGCAGTGTAGGGTCTTTGCCGGGTTTAAGAAGTAGGCTAATGTTAGCAGAATTCATGTCTGGGGACAGTACGTTCTCATTTTGAATTTGAGTTACCATTCTGAAAAAGGTTGGTTCTAGCACAGACCAGAATTCTTTGTAGAACTCTACTGGAAATCCACCTACTGAATAGTTAACTAGTAGTTACTTAAGTGTAATTACTTAAGCATTAATGCAGAACTACTCAGTCTTTCCTGCTTTGTTCCTGATTAGTTACTTATTAACTAAGAAAGAGTGTTATAAAGTGTGACCCTGAACACTACTGGTGTGCACAGGCTGTGCCTTTTCAGTCTCCATAGGAAGTAGAGGCACTCATGTACCTTCTACACTAAGGTGGATGTTTTGGTGGACAGAGATCCTGACGGGTTCCTGGATTCAGAGTGTTGCAGTGGGATAGTCTGTTCTGAATCCTGACTGTCTGAATTCTGTTACTCAAAAAGACTAGAGCCCAATTACAGAGAGATGAGTTCAGTCCAAGTGAGTGAAGATTGCTGACTAGTTTCTTGAGTATATTAGTGTTGAATGCTGAGCTGAAGTTCATGAACAGTATTCTAACATTAGTGTCCTTGTTGTCCAAGTGTGATAAGGTCAGGTGGAAGGCACTGGTTATGGCAATTTTGCCTGTAGGCATGTTGTTGGGGGTCCATTGTTGGTGGAATAAATTCCTTTATGTGTGCCACAATCAGCCACTGAAAGCAGTTCATATTAACATTAAAAAACTTGATTTGAAGTCAAATAATTCCTGGTGTTGCTTGTTTACCCAGTTAAAATATCATCTTAGCCCAAATAGGTATCATTGATCAAAAGGAGTTGAACTGTAAATTATAAATAAGAAATAATTCAGAAGCTGAAAAAGTGGAGCCAAGTCTTTATTAATAATTATATAATCCTTGCCTTTCTCACATTGATTGTGCTATTAACAGTTGTAGAGGTGCATAACCACAATAATCATCATTCTCTATTTTAAATTTTAGAACATTTTTCTTTAAAAAACACAAAATTTCAGAAGTCATGTAAATATTGTGCCAAAGTCATTCTTTCATGTTGGAAAAATGTACAACAAATATATCTATTAGAAAATGACACAAAAGCTTCAACAAATAAATGCAAGCTCAAATTGTTGGCTATTTAGTTTTTCTATATTTTGTCTTTATTACAGCTTCCATTCCTTCAGGATACTTGTTTTAAGTACTTTTTAAAGAAATCTGTGACTTTTAGACTTTTTTCAGACTTTTTTTCCAAAATATCCTCATCCACACTAACTGCATTTTAGAAACTCTTTCTATCCACAAGAGGACACAAAACCAACTGAAAAACCCTCACATGGGCACAGCAGCCCAGTAGGAGTTGATAACACCTCATAAAATGTAACGTCCTAGTGACTTGAAAAAACATCTGTAATTAAAAAAGAGTGATTATTTTTCAATACTGTCATAATTCATGTTCAGAGAGAAAGTATGAGTTGTCTTTACCATCTTTGAACAGAGAGACCAAAAGCTACAGTGAACGTCCAGCCAGCTGGTCATGTGTTCATCAGAGAGAGAGTCACTCTGACATGTGGAATAGAAAGTGGAGATGACTGGAATTATGAATGGTATAAAAATAATAATCTTCTCAGAGATGCTCAAAGGAAGAAATATGAAATCTCTAATGTTGATCAGACTCATGCAGGTGATTATACCTGTAAGGGAACACAGTCAACAGGCCGGATCTACACACACACCAGTGCAGCTGTTACACTGACTGTATCAGGTGAGTGTGGCGTCTTTCTCACTGTATTTCTATCATTTACAGTTAAACATGCAGAGGTGCATTATAACTAAGTACATTTCATCTTGCTGTAGATACTTATGAAAAGAGGAGATTCAGCAAATTTTTCTTTCAAATTTATCCTGACTCTCTCAGTGAGCTCATGTAGCTCATCTCATAAACACTGGCAGCGTCAGCGGATGAGAGTCGTTTTCCTTTATGTGAAATGTTTGCTGTACATGCATCTTCAGAGAGAGTGAATCATTAGTAAAAGTAGTTCCCTTCTTTATACAGAGAGACCAAAAGCTACAGTGAACGTCCAGCCAGCTGGTCATGTGTTCATCAGAGAGAGAGTCACTCTGACATGTGGAATAGAAAGTGGAGATGACTGGAATTATGAATGGTATAAGAATAATAATCTTCTCAGAGATGCTCAAAGGAAGAAATATGAAATCTCTAATGTTGATCAGACTCATGCAGGTGATTATACCTGTAAGGGAACACAGTCAACAGGCCGGATCTACACACACACCAGTGCAGCTGTTACACTGACTGTATCAGGTGAGTTTGGCGACTTTCTCACTGTATTTCTGTCACTAACAGTCAAAAATATATTACTGTAATGTAATAAATGTAAAAATAATAAACCACACATATCAGTGGGGCTGGTTTTAGGGTTTTCTGGAAGTGCAGTGAAAAATGTTCTGTTTCCCCCCTTTTTGAGTTTCTCCAGTTTAGTTGAATGTATTTATTTTTCTCTCTCAACCTCCAGAAAGTTACACATTCAGTCATGTTGAGATCTGATGCTTAACTCGGTTGTTTTCTTTTTATCTTATAATAATTTTTCAGCTCCAGTTCAGGAATCTTCTGGTTTTTCACTTACTTGGCATTTCCTCTTCCTTTTGACTAAGTGGATTAATTAATCTCCTAGAAGTTTCTCCTGAACAATCAATAACTTATAGGCTGTGTTCATTGGAATTAAATAAAGTTTTTCTCTACATTGACCTACAAACTTAGGACAAGTTTAACCACAGACAATAGAAATAAAACATTTGTTTGTTGGTGTAAATAGAGTCTAGTCTAAAACTGGACACTTCCAGTCCTACAAGAGAACCTCAGAAGTGCCCTGTAAAAGCATTTTATTTGGGTCACCATATCTGATGATCGATCATTTTGAGAAATCATGCATTAGAGAAGTTCTCATGGTCAGCAATAGTGAACCAACTACAAAATCCAGAGAAAGTCCTGCCTTCCTTAGTTACTGTTGTTATGTCCATCATCCTTTTAGTTCTGGTAACCTGGTAGCATCTGTAACACTAACAGACTAAAACATTGAGATATAAAGAAGAATTCAGAAGCTCACAGAGCAGTAAGTCTGGTAACATGTAACATAGAAACTGATTGTAAAAGACAGTGAAGACTTACATGTTTAAAACTGATAAAATATGAATGCTGGCCAATTTAAAGTGAACAAAAAATGGGTTGAGGAAACCGTGTTTACATTAGTCACACCAGCAGATTTGTTTAGTCCAGGGTGTCCAGTCTGATCTACAAAAGGTTGATGTGTCTGTAGATTTTCATACTGACTAAACAGAAGCTCACCTGAGTCCACTTGTTCAGTCAGTTGGTCTCAGTCTTCAACAACTGACCATGACCTGTGTTACACTGAACATAAGCTGTCTGTGTTACATTAAACCAACACTGCTACATCTCTAAATAACATGAAGCTGAAAGTCTAAATTCTATCAGCTGAACTTTGTTCTTCATCAGCAGTAAAAGTTAAACCTACAATCACCTCAAACCCTGAAGGAGCTGCACTGACAGGAAACACAGTGACTCTGTACTGTAAACTCCATCAGTCTGCTGGATGGACGTTTTACTGGTCCAAACACACACAGAGCTCTGAGAACGAGACCATCACCAACGTCTACACCATCAGCTCAGTTAGTCTCTCTGATGGAGGTCAGTACTGGTGCAGAGCTGGCAGAGGAAACCCAGTCTACTACACACACTACAGTGATGCACTCTGGGTAAACGTTACTGGTGAGTAAGAGTGATATTTTATAGGGAATGGAAAGTGGTTTTACTGTAGCCTCACTCAAAGAATTATTAAAGTGTGAAACATGTAAAAGTCTGAAGACGGCAGAAGCTCAGGAGATACTCTGCAGTTCATTAATGTGAATCAGCATATCCTGATTGTTAAACTGATTCATTACAGTATTACAGACCATCCATCCATTTAAGGTTGAAAATTAATTGATAACTGTATGCTGTATGATAACAATACGTACTTAAATACACCTTAATTATACATTAATTAACTGCTAAGTGAGCATTAGTTACTGATTAAGTGCTTAGTAATTAGTAGTTGAGTAAACTCTTACCTGATAGTTTAGTTTGTCGTTAGTTCACAGCTTATTTATTCATTAATTGTGCACTTATAGCTGCTTTTTTACCTGCTAGTGAGCTGATGAATGTTTACGTATATAAATAATGTGAGAAATAACAAAATTATTTCTTAATCATGTTAATTGTCTGTTAACTAATCTACTGAATTATTGATATTAATTAACTACTTCTTTGTGTTCCTCCCAGTAAAGTGATTATTCTTGCCACTAATTAAACTATGAACTCATAATTAGGACTTGAACAGTAACTGATATCTTAATTTCTCTCTACTTGTTTTTTGTCTCCCCTCCAGTAAAGTAGAAAATATACAAACAATATCAAATTTTATTCTAAATGATTTTATGCAATAAATTGGACACTTCAGTTTCTTATTGATTGGAAAGTCTTTCAAACTTCATTTCATCAATGATCCAAAATTGGTTTTCCATGGTATCAATTCAAAACGAATGCTTGTTACAAGACATCCCGACTGAACATATTTGGGGTCTAACATTTATATCCTCTAAAAACCCGAATCATCAAGTAATTCATTGGAAATTTATACATAGAGCATACTTAACTCCTTTAAAGTGATATCATATGCACCTGACCAGCTCTCCTCTGTGTGATTCATGTTCCCTAGGGGAATTAGGGACTTTTATGCACTATTTTTCGTATATGTGACTGTATATTGATTTGTTCGGGTGGGGTCTGTCAGTAGGGGGGGCGGGAACCGGGAGGGTTGGGGAAATAAAAAAGGAAAAGAAACAATAAAACAATTGTTCACAAAAAAAAAAAAACGAATGCTTGTGGCACCTTAAAATTCAAGTTGTAAGGATAATAGTGGTCACTGCATATCTATCTACATATCGCTGCTGTTGGAACAAAACCTTGTATCTCTGTTTTTGTCATTTTACAGGTTTTGACATATTTTGAAAATGACTGTTGCCGTTTAAATTGTGTGTAAATTTCAGCCCTAAATGACTGTGAGAAGGTCTGGCTCCATTGACTTACATTAAAAGCAAAGTGTGTATTTTCTGTCTCCTGTAAATTTACCATTTTGGAGATACAAGGTTTTGTCCCAACAACAACGACATGTCAGGCAGCCTCTGTTGTAGGCCTGACCTGTGTGTCCAGTTTCTACAGTGATTCACAGTGAAATGTATTTCTGCTGCTTTTAATCATGAATTTGTAGTACAATTAGTAAATTAGTAATGAAGGTAATCGCTTCACTTGAAGGGACACACAAAGTAGTAATTAATGGTTAAGTAGCATTAAGTAATGAGGAATTCATGATGAACATGTAGAAACAGTTGTGAGTAGAGAGAGGCAGCAGAATATGAGGAGGTGAAGGAGAGTTAAATAAGCTGTGACCTAATGACTAAACTATCAGTTAACAATGTACTCAATTGCTAAGTGTTTAATCTGTAACTAATGCTTAATAAGCAAGTACATAATACATGAATGAGTATTTTAGTATTGAATAGCACATAATTATCAATTAATGTGTGACCCATAATATAAACATTTACCATTTAATTTACAGTCAAAATGGCCTTTAAGTACAAGCAATTCATTTTTTCAAGAGATATTTCTTAGGAAGTTACATACAAGGTAATCCTCATGCATAAGTGGGGAAAAAACAAAAAATAAACAGATAGACCACCAAAGCTCAATGATCAATGCTCATACACAAAATATAGAGACAATATACACAAGATATAGTGAAATATGCACAAAATATAGAGACGATATACACAAGATATAGTGAAATATACACAAAATCTAGAGACGATATACACAAGATATAGTGAAATATACACAAAATCTAGACACCATATACACAAGATATAGTGAAATATACACAAAATTTAGAGACGATATACATTTTAAAGTGACTTGAGTGACTCAGTGTTACTGTTCTTTGTAGGGGCTTAGTGTTAAAGTGTTATTGTCCATAGAGATGATATGATACAGTAATAATGACAGAGTGACTGACTGAAAATGGTGGTTGGGGAAGAAACCACCGCTTCACAGCTTCTTCAGAAGCCTGACAGCCTGTGGGTAGAAACTGAGAAACTGTTCATCAACCGAAAAACAAGCTCCTCTCTTCCTTCAGCTCTGAAAAGAATCCACAGATGAGCAGCTGTCAAGACGCCGTTACTGAGCAAAGGACAAAGACAAAAAGAAGAGTTTGTACTAGAAAGCATAAGCTGACCATCTGAGACGGGTTAAGGTTTTATGGACGAGTCTAGAAGTGAGATATTTGAAAGTAACAGAACGCAGTATATAAATCACTGAACAGGACAACATTGTTTAAATACAAATTAATTCATATTTCAAATTCATCTTCCTCTCTCCAGCTTCAGGTCCTCGATCTGGATCCACTGAAGTAATAGTCGGAGTGTCAGTGGGACTGAGTCTAATCTTGCTCCTCATCATCATACTGGGCCTGATTTGCTGCTACATGAAGAGCAAAGGTTTGAAGACACACTTCCTCTGTCCTGTATAAGTTTATGCAGCTGAGTAAAGACAGATTTCTGTGAGCTGTGCTGTTTGTACTGGCGCTGATATAGAAGTATAGTTTGAATCTCTTATTCAAAGATGTATCTCTGTCTCCCTCTACTGGAAATCAGCAGGACACCAATCAAAGCCAGAGTCTGTCAGGGTCTGGCGGGGTCTCTCTCAGGAAACCCACCACTGCAGGCTGCTCAGTTTGCATGACTAACATAATCACTAGCATTTAGTTTTTATAGCAGTTACACTGTTTCAGTAAAAGATCTCATTCACTCTGTAATAAGCAGTGATCACATTTATGGATTATTGATTTCATATTTAACAGGAATGTGACTAAATTTCCTCTTGTTCATTAATACTTGTTTATAAGTGAGGTATCTGTGATGATGTGAGAACACAGTGGCGTCTTTGATGAGTAACTTCTTCTGTTCCAGGTGATTCTGCAGCTCAGCCCAGTGATGACACTTATTATCAGATTATGACTATAGTCAGCTATACAGAGGAAACGGTAAGAACTGCATCTCTACAGTAACAGATATATTTTCTCTTTAACTGGTTTTAGTATTAATGTAAATTGATTTCTCTTTCAGATGAAGGAGCAACACAACCAAATGATGTCACTTAATCCCAGATTGAGCTGAAAAACCTGGAACATCATGAAAAAGGTGCGCAATACCACCTGCCCATTTTTTAGAAGAACACATCAGACTGACTGTAGTAGCACAGCGTTGGCTGTTGCTCTACCTTGTGACTCAAACGTTACTGATGAATAAATGATTTGAACAGATTTGAATGAATTTCTTTGTACTCCAAGACGAATTGTGCAGCGTCCAGTGATGTGCTTTATTCACATGTTGAGACGAAAACATGAAGATGGTGATTTAAAAGAAACGATGAATGAAAACAGTGTCTACAATGTTATAGACAAATATGTAATGACACAAGTACTTAATGTCGTGGTATTCGTGTCTAATTTATTCCCTGTTCTATTATATACACACATAGTGTGGGTGATGACCGTGAGCTGCGTATAAGTTTCCTTCATCAAATTACATTCAATAAATGTTCTCTGATCATCATCGGTGATATGAAGTGGGTGTCAGAGACGTCCACATCTAATGTGGGAGCTTCTATGTGAACTGTAGCCTTTAAACAGCGACAATGTTGGCCACCTTTTATTTTGAGGATCCTTAATATCTTAAAGCTCACAAATGCCAACATTGTTAACAAACTAATTCATTAATTGAAACTCTACCTGTAATTTAAATGATGCATGAGACAGAAGATTTCAGAGCTTTATTAAAGCCTAGACTCGATCTCCAGACGACAGTAATGCCTAAACAATCAGAGTCAGTAAAGAAACCTGAGCGTGTTTAAAATACAATTTAAACATTCACAGTAATTTGATTCTGGCAAATAAAAGCTTCTGAATGAGTTGGTTCAAGTAAATGAGCTGGAGTTTAGTGACGTCACAGAGACAATTAATTCAAAAGGCTGTTTTTGCTGCTTTCTTTCCATATATGGACAATTTCTTCATTAAAACCAAGCAAGGGAAATTTGATTTATAATATATTACACTGATATTGCTGTGAGTAGAGTGGATGGTTCTAACAGCAAAAACATGTCAAATGAAGAAAATCTGCTTTTTGTAGACTGTCAATTATACACAAACATGTAATTCATAAAGCGCTTTTCTCTTGTAGGTCTGTGAAGAAAACTGCTGCTGTTTCAGTGCAGAACAGTAACCATTCACAGAAACTCCTGGTTGGGTTCTAAGGAGTGCAGATAGAAGAGGATCTGAACACATTTAGACTGTCAGAACTTTCATACATGATTTGAACAACTTCATTTACTAATAAGCAAACCTCAGTCATGTCCGTCAGCTCAGGGGATCAAATCGGCAGCCTTGCAGTCACAAGATACGATGATTCAAATAGTGCCAAATTTTGTTTGATGAGATTTTTTGTAGTTATGAGTTTTGATGTTTAATGTGTGTTAGTTTTATTTTTTATCATTTATATTATTCTTTTGCCTAACCCAACTATCAATCTTCATACAGTAATGCTGATGACAAAAAGCAGTTTGGTCCTATGCTGTGCTATTCTTCTTGTACTGTATTGTATTCATGTATTGTTACATATTTCTGTTTTTGATCCAGTTGAATTACATTTATAATAGTCATCCATCCATTTACCAAGTGGCTTCTCCCTCAGGGTCGCGGGGGGGTGCTGGAGCCTATCCCAGCGGTCTTATAGTAGTAGTGTATAGTAATGTTTTCATAAAATAATACATTACTTTGATCTTTTAGCAAGCTGAAGCAATACATCTCTTCACGCTGTATTCTTTATAATATTTGCAGATGCCAGAAAGTGGCACAAATAAATATATTATCCAACCACAACAACTTCTGTTCTTTATTCAGAGACAGAAATGAGCTTTGATCAAAGACCTAATGGAACAGTACACATCTTATTTTAGTTCATAAATATACAGTATATTATATATATATATATATATATTAGGGCTGAGGGAAAAACTTGAGTCTTAGATGCTCTGCGATGCGGATGTGAACGATTCTGAATCGACTCATAAACGTCAAAAGTCGATTTTCTAGACATTTAATTTATAACGTAAAGTTGACGGAACGTAAAAAGCAGAAGTTGGAAGTGAGCAGCGCCCAGACAGCCTGTGGAGGCACATAACAAAAACACACATGGAGCGAGAAATCCGACAGGCTCTGCTTTAAAGCCATTAAAGCCAGTTAGGAGTCACAGCCTTTCTCTCTAACCTGTTTGTCTCTAGACAGACAAAGCACTTCTTGTAAGTCGCTCTGGATAAGAGCATCTGCTAAATGCTGTCAATGTAAATCTGTTGTTAACAATAACTTCTATCTAAAGGCATTAAATGATTAATTTAGCCAATTTAAATAAAGTTTTGGCCTTAAAAATGCAAAACATCTGAATAATAAATAAAGTAAGAAATGCCAGCATAACCTCTAAATACTCCAGTACTGAAATGATTTGGGCCAGCTCTGTAATACAACTTTATCTTATACATTTTATTCCTATGTTTTTTGTCACTGTTATTATTTTGGCATTATGTTATTTTTAATTATTATTATTTTTTCCTAACCTGATAATATACCTATTTTTTCCTGTAACAAACAGTATCAAAATTGTTGTTGTATACAAATGTGACCTTTTTACCTCACCTCTGTTGTTTCATCATTTGTTGTCATATTTGATCATATTGTGACTTTGGATCTACTTTATATTTAGATTGTTTACCCAGAAATAGGATAAATTTACTTGAAGTGTAATTTTGTAAACTTCCAATAAAGAATGTATGAATAATTTTAATAATAAATTATGTTGATGGCGTCTATTCTGAATGACCGAGTCAGCCATTCAGAGCCAGAAGGGCTGTTCAGCTCCATGTGCTCACATGGGTTTAAGAGGATTTTTCTTCTACTTTTTTTGGTTTTGCAGTTTTTGGTCAGGTCAAAAATGACAGAAATTACATATCTGCTCATTAACATCCACATCAAACTATAATCATCAAACTCTACCCAACAGAATGAGGCCTACAGTAAATACTGTATGTACAGAAAAGAGGATGCATGCAAATTGAGACTGTTCTCAAAAATGAGGCATCTTGAAAATATATGCACAATTAATGAACTTGATGGTGCCCCTAAAATATGATTCAAAACAGTATTTTTACAGGTATTACCTTAAACAATGCTGCACTGCTGATGACTTGATAGAACAGAGAATGAGTATAGCTGGAAACATTAAACGTTAATTCATTAACATATTTACCCACCTGCTGGTGCATGGTGATGTAATCAAAACTCAGACTGTAGAGATGGTGATAAGTACCATATTTGTGTGCCATCGCAAATATTCTCACAACGTTGAGTTTTTTCCCATTAATGAATATTTTTAGGTTTGAAACTGTGTGTGCATGCACATGCAAGCGACTGATACTGGACCAGTCCAGCATTCCACAGTCAGCTTTCAATGGTTTTATAACAGTCGAAGAGATTGAGAACAACAACTCAGCCACGAAGTGGTAGGCCATGTAAAATGACAGAGCAGGGTCAGCGGATGCTGAGGGGCATAGTGTGCAGAGGTCACCAACTTTCTGCAGAGTCAATCACTACAGACCTCCAAACTTCATGTGGCCTTCAGATCAGCTCAAGAACAGCGTAGAGAGCTTCATGGAATTAGTTTCCATGGCCGAGCAGCTGCATCCAAGCCTTACATCACCAAGCGCAATGCAAAGCATGGAATGCAGTGGTGTAAAGCGCCGCCACTGGACTCTAGAGCAGTGAAGACATGTTCTCTGGAGTGGTGAATCACACTGATCCATTAGGCAACCTGATGGCCGAGTCTGGGTTTGGCGGTTACCAGGAGAACGGTACTTGTCTGATTGCATTGTGCCAAATGTAATGTTTGGTGGAGGGGGGATTATGGTGTGGGGTTGTTTCAGGAGTTGGGCTCGGCCCCTTAGAGATTTTGGACAATTTCATACTCCCAACTTTGTGGGAACAGTTTGGGGACGGCCCCTTCCTGTTCCAACATGACTGCACACCAATGCACAAAGCAAGGTCCATAAAGACATGGATGAGGGAGTTTGGTGTGGAAGAGCTTGACTGGCCTGCACAGAGTCCTGAATTCAACCCGATAGAACACCTTTGGGATGAATTAGTGTGGAGATTGAGAGCCAGGCCTTCTTGTCCAACATCAGTGTCTGACCTCATGAATGTGCTTCTGGTACAACAGTCAAAAATAAACTTTGTGGAAAGCCTTACCAGAAGAGTTGAAGCTGTTAGCTACTAAGGGTGGACCGACATCATATTAAACCTTATGGATTAGAACGGGATCTCACTCAAGTTCATATACGTGTGAAGCCAGATGAGCAAATACTTTTGGACATATAGTGTATGTTTATAATTCAATTAAATTCACGTTTATTTGAATAGCGCTTTTTACAACGATGTTGTCACAAAGCAGCTTTACAGAAGTTTGAAAACACACAGTTACAACATGTATCCCCCAGTTAACGAGCCAGAGGTGACGGTGGCAAGGAGGAACTTCCTCAGTCTGGAAGAAGAAACCTTGGGAGGAACCAAGACTCACAAGGGGAGACCCGTCCTCCTCTGGTGAAATAGTGTTTACAATTTAATAAGCTAAATACCAAATAGAAGCTAAGAGGATCTCTGTTTGAAGACTGGATGGTAAAGCTTTAGAAACTGCACTGGTAGAGGCGGTCTCTGACTGAGGCGGTCTCTGACTGAGGCAGTCTGTGACTGAGGCGGTCTCTGACTGAAGCGGTCTCTGACTGAGGCGGTCTCTGACTGAGGCGGTCTCTGACCGAGGCGGTCTCTGACTGAGTCTTTATGAAAAGTGGGAGTGAGCTGAAACAGTCCCATCCTATCTCAATGTTGGTACATCTGAATGGCACAGTAATGTAATGAAGGGGTTGTTGCAGCACAGATGAACAGGAGAGCAGGTTGGTGATGGTGAGGAGGAGGCCCTGAATGTCAGTCTTCAGCAGGATGGGAGGACAGTCATTATCTCAGGAAGAGTAAAGATACAAAATTAGTTCTGGTCAGGAGTTTGACTGTAATAAAAAGATTTCCCCCAGAGTGTGGCTGGTGACTCTGGCAGATCTAACTATAACAGCATGAAGTAAAAGGAGAGAACCAGAAGGTAGCATAGATATGAGAGAACCCTGAGACACTGGGATCCCCCCACTCACCATCAACAAACCTGTGTGATCGCGTGGGGTTTATACTCTAAAGTATAGGATGACAGTCTAATGCCCCTATAACTCCTTTAGGAAATCTTAATTAGCCAATAGCTGGTTGTTAATTGGCTGCTTATTACTACTTTATTAAGCAATAACTAACTTAAGTAAAAAGAAAAACATTTTTTTTGTTAATGCATTATTCAGTGCCACTCCCAAACTGTGGAATACCTTTCCTCAGCTTTCCTTAGCTTTTCCTCCAGCTTAGAATAATGCTGTACTTATACTACAGAGAACACGTTTATAAAACTCAAACTGTTGTTTAACTCTTAGATTTTTATCAAATGTCATTTGATTTCAATAAATGTCTCACTTTTGTATGTCTTTATAATATTTTACTTTTACTTGTTTACTTGCCACTGTCCACTGGCCACACCACATCCATGAATAAACATACATATATAGATACTATATAAAAACATATATAACATATCTTTTCATTCTGTTATTATTATTGTCCAGTTCGTACTCCATTGCAGTACAGATGTCATATTCATATGATGTCATATGAATTTCCCACCCACTGCTCACCACCCTGAGCTAATGCCCTATTTGGTGAAACAAGAGAAAAAAAAACGTCTCAGCAGACTTTGACTTTTTTTAACTTGTATAGCAGCTTAAGCAGTCTGAGAGAGGCACTAAATAATTAAAATATCTATAAAAAATACAGTGCACAATCATTTTCTGAGTAATGGGTCTGTATGAAGTGCACTTACTAATAAACTCTGTGATCACTGTGAGCTTGCAGCTTGTCTGAATTGTTTGTTATTATGTTCAATGCTCTAGTTTAGTATTTTTTGTTTTTCTGAATGTGCTCTTAGTATATTACCAACCTCTAAATAAAATTACATCATACTCTAAAATGCAACTGTAGCCATTCAGCACAGTCCAGGCCCATGTGGATAAAACAAACAATATTGGTTTTATTATCATTAACCCAAAACAGGCATGGGTCAAAACCAGAAAACACAGAAAGATCACAATATTGATCATAACACCAGGCGAATGACGAAGGGCAAGACAAAAGACGTAGTTGGTAAATCAGGTAAAACAGGTACAATACTGAGACCAAGAGCCCAAAGCAAAGGTACCAGAGGGAACAGTAAAAAGGCGTAAACAAGTCAAAAGGTGGGAATCAGAAAAAGGCAATCAATACAAACGCTCAGTAAGTTCAAGAAGAAGCAACACCTCACACTGACTCTGACTAAAGCCCGGGCTTATATACTATCTGGACTAAACATGTGACAAATATACACAGGTGAGGATCTTCTAGTAATCAGGAGACTGTGAACGCTGATAGGTAGGCATGAGACTGTCATGAGTCACATGATCCCTGAGAGTGTTGTGGGTAATGTAGTCCATTTCGGTCTGAGGGTTTGTCCTATACGTGACAGCAGCTTTACATTTCTAGTGAAAATGAAAACCTAAGAAGTTGTTACTTGATTCTGGACAATCCTGTCCATCCTGTGACTGAGGGAGATTCTCTGACTCTCCGCTATTTATTTCGCTCCACAAACCTCTCAAACCTCACAGCTGATTTCTATAAAGACGGATCACTGCTCCCAGACGACAGGAGAGATGATCATCCGTACTGTCTCAAAGTCAGATGAAGGTCTACCACTGTAAACACCCAGAGAGAGGAGAGTCACCACAGAGCTGGCTCTCAGTCAGAGGTGAGAACAGTTTCTTGTTATTTGATTCTTTCTGTAAATCTACAGTTTCATATTTTACAGATTCCATCTTGTAGCATGTAAACTATTTTCACCTCACTGTGGTTGTGCGGGGTCTCTGTCTCTGTTTTAACAATGTGAGAAACCAGCCCTTGGAGGAAGGTGATAGAGTGCTGCTTCACAATGTTGGATTGACAGGGAAACATAAATTGCAAGACAGATGGAGGTCATTGCCTAATGTAGTGGTTGGGAAAATGCCAAATTTACCTGTGTACCATGTCAAGCCCAAGAGAGGGACTGGACCGGTCAAGACTTTGCATAGAGACCATCTCTTACAAATTGGATATTTGGTAAGAATTCCTGAACCTTCAGGCATTGAAAATGTGCCACAGAGATCTGTAACAAGGGTACAGAGTCAACGTGACAGAGCAAAAACTGTAGAGTCATGAGAAACTGGAGGGGAAACTGCTGAATCCGAAAGTGAAGAAGTGTATCAACCTCCTCAGATTGATGTTAAAGATGTACGAAGGCGACTAGGGGAGATGTTGGAACCCTCTGACAGGATTGATGCTGTGGAAGGGGGTGACTTGGCTCTGAATAATGGTGAGCTGGACAAAAATACTGATGTAGGTGAAATGCCCAACAGCACCAAACTGTAGAATGCTGGAACCGAGGAGATCTCACAGCCACCTACTAATACTGGGGTGGACCCAGATGTAGAGGGGGGAGACGTCCCTGACTCTAATGTGTTAGTGGAGGATGTTGAGCCTGTGTGTACCCGTTCTTCCAGGAGAGAAAGGAGACCTGTCATTCGGCTAAGTTATGATGAGCCTGGGGAGCCTACAGATTCTCCAGTAACCATTATTCATAATGGTATGATTATACAGTTTAGTGACAGCTCAGGAGTTCCTGGAATCTCAAGGCGTACTTGACAGAAACAGCCTGTAGCGGTTTGCTCTGTATGTTCAGTCAGGCTAAGGCCATGCAACAATAAAACCTATTGTCGAGAAAAGAAGGTCATGCTAAAAGCTAAAACTAGGCCTAATGAGGACATTAGCCATTTAGAAGGGGGAGGATGTAGCCCCGGCTAAAATGATAATCCTTTGTTTCTAATATAAATGTAAATTTGTCCAAGATAAAAATGTTATGCACAGTGTAAATAGTTTAATATACAGATATTACATATTTAGTGTGTGTTCTTTTTGTTTTAATAAAATATAGGCAGCTTAAAATCTGTAAGCAGAAGTGAGAGGGGAGGGGCGCTGCGGGGGGTGAGAGAGAGAGAGAGAGAGAGAGAGAGAGAGAGAGAGAGAGAGAGAGAGAGAGGCCGCAGGGGGGAATGGACGCAGCTGGAAAACGATAAATGCGTTGAGAAAAGTTTTCCTCCTCGGTAAACTGAGCCTGTTCTGCTCAGCCAAGTCTCAGAGCGCCGAATCGGTAATGAAGTGATGCGGCCAGTGAAGCTGAAGAGAGGAGCTCGTGCCGCGTTTCTAACGACATTTCAACCGAAAGTCTGTTTGTTTTGTACTTAGCTAGCCTTGCTAATAGTGAGCGTATGTGCTAGCTAGCTCTGCGGTAGTTCACTCCGCGCTCAACTCTACCAGCGTTCATAAAGACTGCTGTGTGTGAGAAACGAGAGTGTCGCTCTGTCTCTCCTCGTCCCGTCGGACACAGAGACTCAGTAATTCCACCCCAGATAGCGCTCAGAGTTCCTCTGGCGACGAGGGAACCGCTCTCATCCCCGCCGTCGCTGCCCGTGGGCGGGTCCTCCGCACCTGCACAACACCGCGCTCCAGTTCTCCATCGTTGCCCGAGTGGGGGGAGCGGTGGTCCGCCTCGTGTCCAGCTCTTCTATTGCTGCCTGGACAGGTTCAGACATTTGTCTCAAGTCAGGTACTGATTTAATATTTTCTATTGCTTGTTTGAGTGAAGCGGCCTCCTAAGTTTCGGGTCTCCAGCTCCGACTCAGGCCTGCGACATTTTTTTTTGTTTACTTAGTTGAGGCTTTTGAGTGTGTAAGGACGCGGCCCACTGGAGTTTAAACCTTTCCAGAGGTTTATACTTTGTCCCTGTGTTCAGAAACTCTTTTATGAGCTGCTCTATATTTTCCACTGCTCAAGTCCCATTACAGGTGTGTTTAAAGGGGAAATTCTACATAAGTCAAATTCATGATATGAGTTTAAATTAGAGGTGAATTTATACAAAAGCTACTTGTTTGGCAAGTGTGGTGTACATTGAACATTTGCTTAATCTGTAACTTAAAGGAGCTCTAACATCTGGTTACTAAAACTCTGAAATATGTCATTTAAAAATCTAAGCACTGTTATATTGTAAAGGTATTTACAGTTTACATTTTTCTGAACCTTGTTAATTGTGAAAAATCCATAAGAGCACGTACTTTGATAAAATCTGATATTTTTCATGCGTGAAACACTCAGTAAACCTCTGGTATTTTATATCTAAGTCTATTTGAGTATTTACTTTCTCTTGCGTGTTTGTTTTACTTGTGCCAATCAGTTATATAAGGGAATAGGGAGTGATATATTGAATTCAGGGCCCTTATTCCTGCCACATATATTTGGGATAGGGGTTACAGATGGATCACTGCTCCAGACCCAGACGACAGGAGAGATGATCATCCGTACTGTCTCAAAGTCAGGTGAAGGTCTCTACCACTGTAAACACCCAGAGAGAGGAGAGTCACCACAGAGTAGGCTCTCAGTCAGAGGTGAGAACAGTTTCATGTTATTTGATTCTTTCTGTAACTCTACAGTTTCATATTTTAATTACAGATTCCATCTTGTAGCATGTAAACTATTTTCACCTCACTGTGGTGGTTCGGGGTCTCTGTCTCTGTTTTAACAATGTGAGAACACAGTGGAGTCTCTGATGAGTAGCTTCTTCTGTTCCAGGTGATTCTGCAGCTCAGCCCGGTGATGTCACTCATGCTCAGATTGTGACTATTGAAACGTTTCTTGAAAGAAATGGTAAAATCTGCATCTCTGCAATAACACAGATAATAATCTTTAATTGATAATAATCTTTGTGTTGTTTACTCTTATTATTTTTGTTTTATTCTGAATTATTTCAGTATCAGATGAAGCAATGACAAGACCAAATGATGTGACATGAAAAACCTGAAACACTGTGGAAAAGGTGAGCTTTACCTATTATACACATAACACAAAGCAGTGGCTCTACCATGCAATGCCATCAAAAACAAAATTGCTGAACAATTAAATTGCACTTTACTCACATGCTAATGTAAAAAAGCACGAACACTAAATAACAATAATAATAATCCATCCATCCATTTTCTAAGCCGCTTCTCCGTCAGGGTCGCGAGATGGTGCTGGAGCCTATCCCAGCATTTTTCGGGCAGAAGGCAGGATACATCCTGGACAGGTCGCCAGTCCATCGCAGGGCAGACAGACAGACACAGACAGTCACTCACACACTGGGGCAATGTAGCATGTCCAATTGGTCTGACTGCATGTCTTTGGACTGTGAGAGGAAACCAGAGAATCCAGAGGAAACCCACACAGACACGGGGAGAACATGCAAACTCCACACATAGAGGACCCCGGTCACCCAGCCGGGGAATCGAACCCAGGCCCTCCTTGCTGTGAGGAGCTACCCACCACGCCACCATGCCATAATAATAATAATAATAACTTTATTTATAGAGCACTGATGGCAGCTCAGTATGCTTTAAAAGATACAGTGCAGTTCTCCAGTGATCTGAGCTCTTGTTTTTGATTTTTTCTTTGAATACCTAATAAAAACAACATTAAATTAATTAACTCTGCTAGTTAACATATTAATATGTGTCTCTGCATCACTATAGACCAGGGGTGTCCAAACTACGGCCCGCGGGCCAACTGCCCGCAAGACATTTTATAAATAAAATAGAATATGGCCCGCACTTCAACTATTGCACTTCTTAGTTTTTAGTTTGATCAAGGGAGTTGCTCCACCAAAAAAATTTCCCCCAAGTTACTAAACATGGCAGAACCAAAGAAGCGAAAGGTAGAAAGTGAGTGCAGAAAATTTCAGAAACGGCAGGAGTGTGAATATTTCTTTAAAGAATTCAAGGGGAAGTGTGTCTGTCTGATCTGCACTGAAACTGTGACACTGATGAAAGAGTATAAGTATAATGTACGACGTCATTATGAAACCAAACATCAGGCCTACGCATCCTACACTGGAGCTGAGCGAGAGCAGAAAGGAAAGCAAATGGTAGCTGTCCTGCAGGGTCAGCAACAGTATTTTATTCGTGCTCAAAAAGTCCAGGAAAAGGCTACAATAGCCAGCTATGAGGACGCCCAACTCATCGCAAGACATGGCAAGCCTTTTTCAGATGAAAACAATGTGGCCTGAATGCAGGACTTCAACAACGTCAGCATGTCCAGAAGTACAGTGGTGCGACGCATTGAAGACTTGTCAGCCAACGTTACACTGCAACTGTCTGATAAAGCTTGTGCTTTTGATTTTTACTCCATCGCATGCGATGAAAGCACTGATGCCACAGACACCGCACAGCTGCTAATTTTTCCGGGGAGTGGATGAGAACTTTGGAGTTACAGAGGAGCTGCTCGATCTTAAGAGTCTAAAAGGCACAACAACGGGTATGGATATTTTTGAAGCTGTGTCAGACTCAATTGACAAAATGGGACTTAAATGGGACAAGCTGTGTGGAGTTACAACAGACGGGGCTCCAGCTATGGCAGGTGCACACAAAGGAATGGCCTCTATGATGTGGTCTAAGGTGAAAGAGACTGGAGGTGAGGCTTTTAAAATGCACTGCATTGCTCACCAAGAAGCCCTTTGTGCCAAGACAGTCAATCTTGGAGATGTAATGAACAAAGTTGTGAAAACTGTCAACATAATTCAAACAAGGGGACTGTACCACAGAGAATTTCAGGCTTTCCTTTCTGATGTCGATGCTGAATATGGGGATCTACTCTATGACTCGGATGTCCGCTGGCTAAGCCGCGGGACCATGCTGAAGCGTTTTTACTCCCTGAGGACAGAAATTGACCAGTTTTTGAAGGAGAAGGACCGACCTCTTCATGAGTTGAATGACCCTCTATGGTTGGCAGACCTCACATTTTTAGTTGATCTGACTGATCATTTAACCACCCTGAACAAGAGCCTACAAGGGAAAGAGCAGTTTGTACCACAACTTTATGTGCACATGAAAACATTTTGTGTGAAGCTCAATCTCTTTAAGACACAACTGCGCAACTTCAACGTTGTGCACTTCCGCATACTGTCCGAGATCAGAACTGCTTATCCACAGGCCAACCTTTCTGCTAGAAAAAGGGAAATATGTGCCTGTGATTACATGTCTCGAAACGGAATTCAGACAGCGCTTCCAGGATTTTTCTGTCATTGAAAAAGAAATCAAGCTATTCGCGACTCCTTTCTTGTTGGATCCCGAAGAAGTGGAAGAGAATCTGCAATTAGAACTCATCAAAATCCAGTGTGATGATTGTCTGAAGAATCACCATCAGCAGCTTTCCCTCCCCAAGTTCTACCGGGGCTTGGAAAAGGAAAAGTTTCCTCTGATGAGCTGCCACGCAAAAAAAATGATCAGTCTATTTGGCTCAACATACATATGTGAGCAAACATTTTCGCTGTTAACACTGAACAAAAGCAGATTGAGAACCAAAATGACCGACAGCCATCTCCATAATGTCCTTCGCATCTCAACCACTAAGTTTACTCCAGACCTGCCAGCCATCCTTCGCTCCAAAGCGCAGCAGCACTGCTCCCACTGAGTGCAATGTCGTTCCCACTTTAGGTGAGTAAAAAATATATTCCACAGTAGCCGTGAGTTAATGCATGTGCATGTACACATGCTGCAAATATCAAAAATGCGCATCAATTCTGTCACTGCCCTGCTTTTGCGCACCACTTTCTTATATGCGTTTTTCTTGTTAACACACAGAGTACAAAGTCAGCTGATCTCATCTGATGCAGATGTGCTACTTGATCAAGTTACATCTGTCCGGATTTTTGGCACAAGTGGCATCGGATCAGCACCGCAGCTGGATGGCCCGATTTACATACCTAGCGCAGCTGATACTCACCACAATAATTTACTAAAACTATATGCACTCCTGTTATTAAGTCCAGTTCAGTCTGCTAATGTTGATAACCTTTTCAAATGAATGTTAATAACTTAAATAACAAGCTTAAAATTTACCCGTCCCATTTTCCCCTTTATTGTTTTTTCTCTGTACTGTAAATCTTCTAAGAAGAAATCTGAGGCTGCTGTTCTGAGAAAAATCTACCAAAGTTTTTTTTTTTTTATAAATCAATAAAGATCCATTTATGGAAAGTTGTCTTTAATTATATTCAACAATATAAAATATTTGACCACTTTTAATTGATTTTTCTAACTTTAATACACTAAAGTTAAGGCTATATATCTCATTATCTAGTAAGTGGCCCAGCCCCTCCTATATTTTTATGTATGTGGCCCTCAGTGAAAAAAGTTTGGACACCCCTGATCTAAAGTGTGAATCTATGTTAACCTGCTTCTCCACTAATATGAAAAAGAGTCTGAGTAAAATCTTTATAATCACCAAAACAACCAACTACAACAAGCCCTAGTGTATCATTTGGTCTTCTTAAAACACGAGAGGCAAATTATTATCTTTTAACAACGTCACCTCAAGGCCTTGGATAAATTAGACGGTTATCAAACAGTCAGCTCTCATGGTCAACGCATTACTTTGGCCATCAGTGAACAGACTCGAGTCATCAGACATCCATGAATAATTAGTAAATCAAATGAACAGATATTAATCAAATGAAAAACTAATTAGACTGAAATTATACTGTGAAAGGGTGTGTCGTGTTTGTAAATGTGGTGTGGAGTGAGGAGGCGGACGCATATGCTAAGATAAGCGACTTTTATTAGGGGCAAATCCAGGGTCAAAGTCACAACGGTCCAGGGTCAAACAGCCAACACGGAGAGAAGGAGGGACAGACATGACCAAATGAAAACAGGATCAAACATACAAACAGTACACAACAAAGACCAACACAGACCATGGCCAACACAGGGCTTACATACACGAGGGTAAACGAGGAACAGGCGGGAACACAGGTGGATACAATAAGGGGTGGAATCACGAAACAAGGGGGCTGGACTAAAAAACCAAAACAAAGAACACATGGGCTAAGAACACATGCTGCCTGTTACAGCAGCTCCCGTTCATGTTCTTTCGTTTTTGCTCGTAACTTTTCTTTACATTTTTAATAGTTTATTTATTTTGATGAGGCAATTTAGGGAAGCTGTGCCCTCTCGAAACATGCGAGTAGAGAGTGTTTTGGGCTGTTTTTTCGCTGTAAAAGTGCTACTTTCACTCACTCCCCGTGTCCGCTGCGGCGATGCAGCATGGCCGCTTTGTTTACACCTGGGACCAGCTGGTCGCGCTGCAGCCGGTTGGCATGGCGACCAGGACAACGAACATCCCCGAAGAGCTTTGGAGACGGACGCACAGGGGGAATTGACCAGTGTACGGGGAAAGCGAGGGAGAGACGGCGGAGGCTTATGGAAAAGAAGGGATATGGGCAACGTGAGATCACTGGCGAATAAGATGGACGAGCTGACAGCACTTGCCCTGCGATGGACTGGCGGCCCGTCCAGGGTGTATCCTGCCTTCCGCCCGAAGACTGCTGGGATAGGCTCCAGCACCCCCCGCGACCCTGACGGAGAAGCGGCTTAGAAAATGGATGGATGGATGGATGGAGCTGACAGCACTAGCCAGGAGTCAGAGGGAGTACCAGGAGTGTAGTTTAATGTGCTTTTCGGAGACATGGCTACACCAGGACATCCCGGATGACCATGTTTCCATCAATGGCTTCCAGACTGTTCGGGCCGACCGGGGCTGCACCGAGATTGGTAAGGGCAAAGGAGGTGGGCTCGCTGTGCTAGTCAATAACCGCTGGTGTAACCCTGGTCATATTATCATCAAGGAACGTACCTGTTGCCCGGACATTGAGCTGACGCGAGTATTCGCATGCCATCATCGTGACTGTCTACATTCCCCCCTCTGCCAACCCGACGTAGGCAAGTGACGTTATTTATTCAACTACAGCACATCTCCAAACGCAACACCCGAGTGCCTTTATCGCCATATCGGATGACTTTAACCATGTCGCTATGGCCAAGGCACTACCACACTTCACTCTGTATGTGGACTGTCCCATCAGAGAGGAAAGATCACTGGACCTGCTGTATGCTAATGTTAAGGATGCATACAGCTGCTCCCCCCTCCCCCCTCTGGGTAGGTCAGACCACAACTTGGAACACCTCAGCTCCTGTTATGTGCCGCTGGTGAAGAGTCAGCCTGTGACCAAGCGGACAGTGAGTAGATGGTCTGGGGAGACTTACGAGGCACTGCAGGATTGCTTTGAGGCTACTGATTGGTCTGCACTCTGTGAGCCACACGGAGAGGACATCGACAGGCTCACAGAGTGCATCATGGACTACATTAACTTCTGTGTGGACTGTTAAATGTTACCCAAACAACAAGCCCTTGGTAACAAAGGACATTAAGGCTCTCCTCAACAAGATGAAGAGGGCCTTTAGAGCGGGAGACAGGGTGGTGGTGAGAACGATCCAGAGGGAACTGAGGACAGCTATCAAGGAGGCGAAGGACAAATATAGGAGGAAGCTGGAGTGGAAACTCCAGCAGAACAACATGAGGGAGGTCTGGAATGGAATGAGGACCATCACCAGCTTCAGGTCCATCAACAACAGAGGAGTAGAGGTCAGTGTGGATGGGGCCAACAAGCTAAATCTGTTCTTTAACAGATTTGACATGGCAGGCTCTGCCCCCCCCAGCCTGACTCCTCTGCTGCCAGTCCTCAGCAGACCATACCACTCATCCCCCCTCCCCCTCCTGGTAGCCTGCCCCCCTCTTGTGACAGCCCATCTCACACCTCCATCCCTCCCCCACCCACCACCTCTACAGCGTGTCTCACTGCTGACCAGGTGAGAAGACAACTGAAGAGACTCCACACAAAGAAGGCTGCAGGCCCTGATGGGGTTCCACCCAGGGTGCTTAAAGCCTGTGCCACCAACTTTGTGGAGTACTTCAACATGTCTTCAACTTGAGTCTCCAGAGGGTCCCCATGATGTGGAAGACATCCTGCATTGTTCCTGTCCCAAAGACGCCACGACCCAGTGACGCCAAGGACTACAGGCCAGTGGCACTGACGTCTCATGTCATGAAGACCATGGAGAGGCTCGTCTTGGATCAGCTCCGACCCATAGTCCTGCCTTTTCTAGATCCCCTCCAGTTTGCCTATCAGCCCCGCCTGAGAGCTGAAGACGCCATCATCTACCTGCTCAACCGAGTTTATGCTCACCTGGATAAGCCAGCCAGCTCTGTGAGGGTCATGTTTTTTGACTTCTCCAGTGCATTTAACACCGTCTGGCCCGCTCTTCTGGGTGATAAGCTCACAGTGATGCAGGTAGATGCCCCCCTTGTGTCCTGCATTGTTGACTACCTGACTGGCAGACCACAGTATGTACGCCTGCAGCACTGTGTGTTGGACAGAGTGGTCAGCAACACTGGAGTCCCACAAGGTACTGTCCTCTCTCCCTTCCTCTTCACCCTCAACACCACGGACATCAGCTACTGCACAGAGACTTGCCACCTTCAGAAGTTTTCTGATGACTCTGCAATACTTGGATGTATCAGCAAGGGTGAAGAGGATGAGTACGGGGCGACGGTGAAGGACTTTGTCGCATGGTGCGAGCGGAACCACCTGCAGCTCAATGTGACAAAGACAAAGGAACTGGTGGTGGACCTGAGGAGAGACAAGGCATTGGTGACCCCTGTGTCCATCAGCGGGGTCAGTGTGAACACTGTGGATGATTACAAACTGGGCTAAGAACACTGACCCCCTCTACAGGAAGGGCCAAAGTCGTCTCTATTTTCTGAGGCACCTGAGGTCCTTTAACGTCTGCCGGACTATCCTCAGGATCTTCTATGAGTCTGTGGTGGCGAGTGCTATCCTCTATGCTGTTGCATGCTGGGGAAGCAGGCTGAGGGTGGCAGATGCCAACAGACTCAGCAAACTGATCCGCAAGGCCGGTGATGTTGTGGGTGTGGAGCTGGTTCGCTGACGGTCGTGTCGGAGAGAAGGACGTTGTCTAAGCTGAAGGCCATTATGAACAATGGCTCCCACCCACTCTACGACACAGTGATGAGACACGAGCTCATTCAGCTCAAGACTCACTCTACCAAAATGCACCACAGAGCACCACAGGAAGTCATTCTTACCTGTGGCCATCAAACTCTATAACTCCTCCCTCAGTGTGTGACTCACAAAACTCAATACGAAACTGTTCATATGTGCAATAATAACAATTGTGTGTGCAATAACTCAGAGGGACACTAACTTAATTTAAATAATTTAAATATTTGTAACTGCTTTATACCTGATGTTTCATATTACTATCACAATCACTGCAACCTTACTATATTCTTAAGTACTTACATCTGGTGTACATACTGTAAATTCTCTATATTGTCTTAAATTATTAGTAAAGTGTTTATTTTTACATAAATGGCTGCAACTGTAGCAACTGCAATTTCCTCCTGGGATCAATAAAGGAATCTGAATCTGAAAACCAAAACACAACAGGACACATGGACAAGACTGGCAGGGGCCAATTGTGACAGTAAACTATTATCTCATCAAAATGCTTCATTCTACATGTAGGCTAATTTAAAATGACCTCTAAAACAGCAAAATGAAGAACTCAAAGTCAGGAACTCTCCACATTTGTTGCATTCATCATTGATAATTTTATGGAATCATTTAATTATTTCATTATTTTGTAGAGGACAGAAAATCTCACACACAAAGGTACAAAAGTGTGGGAACATCTCACTGATCATAAATCTGTAGACTGTGAGTAACATGTTTGTGCACTTTCCCAGCCACATTTAGTGTCAGAGGCCTGAGAACAGAGAGGAGTTAGAAACGCGTCTGTGGTCTGATTTCTATTCTAATAAAACAGCAGTAATGACAACATCAACCAAATAAGAACTGAAACCTGATGATGTTTTTATGTTACACTCATTGCATCTTTTATGTAAAGCTACAAAGTCATATCTCTTACTATATAATCATTTTTTAAATATATATTTATAACCATACTGATATTCCATTCTGACTTCCTGGCTCTTGTCATGTCTTTCCTTACAATCTAAGCACAGCCATAAAGCAGGACCTCACTGTTTTGGTGTCTTTGCCCCAGAGAGGTGGACTGAACTTTCCCCTGGACTCTGCATTGCAGTCAGTTCTCACGCTCAGTTCTTTCCTCTGTGGTCTGAGGACTCGTATCTTCAGGTGCTACCTATTTTAACACCTTTCTGATCTCATTGACTCTTTTTTCATAGATGTGCCAGTTACCCACTAATACCACCTCCCACCCCCCACCCCGCTAAAAATGACAGACGTTGGTTTGAACTTTACTCTGGTAACAATAGTCTTTTTCTTCTTTGACCCAGAGAAAACAGCGTTCATCATTTCCATGAATAATCTAGAGGTCTGACATGTCAGACCACAAAACACATTTCCACTGTGCATCAGTCCATTTAAGATGAGCTTGAGACTTTTGATGTTGTTGAGAAATGACTTCCACTGTGCATAGTATAGTATAAACTTGCATTTCTGGATGCAGCGACAGATGGTACTTATCTTTCTCAGTGTTCCTAGTCTTAAGTTGAACTGTTTTCAATCAAATACATTTCAAAGTAGATGTAAAAATCACCGCCTTCTATTTTTATTTGTATTTTTATAGAAGGGACTGCACCTTGGGTTCTTTAATTTTGGGGACAAATTGGCCAGTTTCAGGGGTTAGTAAAGGAACTGACAAAGAAGAATCCCGTACAGAAGAACGGGGTGGGAACTATGCAGCTTCGCAGAGAGATGAGCCCTACCAGGGTCATCACACACTTCTCCAGACTCAACTTTATTGGGAGGTGGGGAATTGGATAGAGATACCAATCCCAAAAGGGGGCCTTTCCTCCAGAGCTCCTCCCTAGAGATTCCACTTGGAGATTTTCCCCAGGAAGACTCACGTACCCCCACCTCTTGAGCACATCAGTGAAGTGCTCAGGTGGTGTTCTTTTAAGCTTTAGCCTGTGGTTCTCAATCCTGACCCTGGAGTTCTCCTGTTCTGCATGTTTTAGTGTTTTACTTTCTCCAACACACCGGATCCAAGGTGTAATCAGGGAGCTGGGCCGGAAACAACTGGCCTGAGGGATGAATTTACAGCTCACCCTCTCGTGCTCTCGTTCGCACATGCGCTCTCGCTCGCTCTCTCACTCGCTCGCTCACTCGCTCGCTCGCTCGCGTTTTGTCTGTGAGTAAAGAGGAAGTGTTGAGGTCATTGTTCAGTCATTACTGGGGCAGCATGGACCTCAGTCTGCTCTCTCTGATGCTCTGTGAGTAGATTCTCTTTATATTCCTGTTGCTTTTTGTATTTAAGTTTGTATTGTTGTTGTGCTGTGTTTGCACTGTAATTCTTATGTACAGGACAACAGCACATTCATCTGAACAAACAAGCAGAAAGATTTAGTAAGACCACATGTAGGAGAACAGACATAATTTAGTTTTAATTCATAAAAAATATTATAACAAAAGCTACAAGTTCACTGAATTTAAAAAGTCTACAGCTGTCTTCTGTTTTTCACAGTGTAATTTACATTCTGGGTAAAAAGAATAAGACACTCATTCCAGTTAAAAGACGTCCATGCATTAAACAAGGTGGCCGTGGCTCTTTCCACACAAGTAAAGTTGTTTTATGAGCTACTAGTGCAGGACAGAAAATCATTGTAGCTCAGACTTTACATACAAGCGTGTCACTGTAACCCATTCATCTTGAAGATAGTGGTAGTTTTAACATTAAAAATTATTATTAACATTAGCAATTATTATATATCAACATTATTAATACTCCTCCAGTAAGGTTTTACATACCAGATCACAGGAACAAGGTACCAAGTTACAAGTAACAAGAAAATCTCAAGTCTTGACACTCAAGTTCCGAGTCAAGTCCCAAATCAAGACAGTTGAGTCTCAAGTCAAGTCCCAAGGCAATACAGGAAAGTTTCTAATCAAGTGCCAAGTCAATACAGGAATGTCTCAAGTCAAGTTCCAGGTCAATAATAATGTTCAAGTCCTAAACAAGTCAGTTTATGTTCTTCAGCGAATTTAAGGCCTTTTCAACACTAAACACCAGAATAATGGTAGCAGTAATGTAGCATGTTTTTCTTTTTTATTAACTTTTTTCAACCTTCCAAATAAATTTCAAAATCCATGGTACTCAGAGAAACCTGACAGGCATAGTGGTATACACAAAGAGAAGTGCAGCCAGGGGCATCACTAGAGGATCATTTATAGAGGGGGCTAAGTCTGTACTAGGAAGGTCCGGGGGCATGGACGCTAGGTTTTTTTAAAGACCCCAAAATGTTTATAATGCACTTTTTCAGTAGCAACAGCCAGAAAACATCAAGTATATCACCTGGTATAGCAAAATAAATGGTTATTTGGTCAAACTGGCACACAGTAGATCTGTCTCTATAGTTTCTGTTAAGCACAGAGCTGCTATAACAAACACTGCGTCCATCCACTTACAACAGGCACAGATCAAGCAAGGGTACTGAAGTTCAGGCAATGTCTCTCCTTTCTCTCAGATAAACTGCAGACAAAGATAAACAAAAAAAAAAAAAATCAAGAAAACTTAGAAAAAGTCCTAAATATATTATTAAAACACACAGACTATAGATCAGTTCAATGTCAGTTGGTGCAATCAGAAAGAGTGTAATTTGGCTCTGTAGGCATGTTTAATAAGCTGGATGAAACTGTATAGTAGCAGTGACAAATATATTTTCTCAGTTAAGCTCAATTAAATTCAGTATTAATTTTTAACCGAAAGCTTAAACAACTCTCCCTCGCTTTCTTCTTGATCACCAACCTGCATCAGATCCGCTCCTTTAGCCCTGTTAGTCTCTTTCAGCTTCTTTCTCTCCCTCTCCTCCTGTGTTTAGCAATACATTCATTTTATTAAACTCAGATTTACAGGAACTCGGGGAAATTATGGTCAGTCAGTTTAAATTGTTATTATTTTTTTGTAAAAATCTTACTGGCCTTCAAAAGAACTGCTACGTTTATTTATCTTTTCACTCAAATCTGAATCAGCTTCTTGGTTGAATTCTTGGAAAATTCAAGCAAGACATCTGCCTCGTCCTTTACATTGATGTTAACCTACAATAAACAACAATATATCGCATCTCTGTTTTTGATGTTTTTCAGTTTTTTTTTGTAATTTTAAAAATTCCAGTTATCTTTTACATTGTGTTTAAATTTAATGATGAATGGAACGAAGGAAACGGTCCAAAATGACTTCAAAAAAGTCTGGTTCCATTGACTTACATTAAAAGTAAAGGAGGGTTTTTTCCTTCTCCTGTAAAGTTTCCATTTTGGAGATACCAGGTTTTCATCTGACAACAGTGATACATCAGATTCTGGTGTCATTCTTTCCAAATACTGAAGAGAAATCTACAAACAAAGAGTATAAATAGCTCACAGTAACATCACGTCTATCCCTCTTCAAGCTCTCACACTCACTCTAAGTGACGTTAAACTAGCTGGCTTGTTAGCTAGTTAGCGAACGTTAGTGTTAGCCTAGCCTTTTTTCTTTACCTCACTTAAACTCACAGTTAACTCAAGTTATCTGGCTAGAGTTAAGCAACCAAGTAAAAACACAGATGTCCAGCTTTACTGACCATAATCTGCCACAAATCCACACTGTTGGTGGATGAATTCACTGTTTTAGGCCGTTTCACTCTGTATGTTATAGATTTTGAATCAGGTCTAATATTTCTTTCAGTGAGATTTTACTGAAATCCTGTCTTCAGCTCGGCTAATGATTAATTCGCAGTGCATGAACAGAGACCTGCCCCCCAGGTTTGATTTGGGCTTATAGTGTATGAGGTTTGATGTGATTGGCTGAATGTGACATTAGTCAGTCACTGGTAGTACAACAGGTCCCCAGGTCGTGCCCTGCTTTTACAGAATATTGTGAATGAGAATAAACTAGGCAATTTAGACAGTAAGACAGTTCGTTTGATATTAAGGGGGGGGGGGGGGGGGTGGTGGGGGAGTAAATATCTTTGGTTGGGGAGTAAAATTGGCCTAGCAATGCATATAAGTGCAAGTACTGGGAAAAAGATTTTCAATGTACTACTCAACTAAATAAGAAGTCAGTTTTGAATGCAATCATTTTTAATCATTTTTGGGAACATTGGGTGCAGAGAATTAAAGTATTGAACACATTTTCAGAAGAGGGAAAAACACAGGGTGACATACAAGAGTGGAGGGAGGTGCACACAGGTGGATTATATCCTTAGCAGGAGATGCCACCTAAAGGAGATTGGAGATTGTAAAGTGGTGCCAGGGGAAAGTGTAGCAAGGCAGCATAGGGTGGTTGTCTGTAGAATGAGATTAGAAACAAAGAAGAGGAAGAGAGTGAAGACAGAGCCAAAGATTAGATGGTGGAGGCTGAAGGAGGAGCATGGTTGCAGGCAGTTCAGGGAAAAATTGCAACAGGCGCTTGGGGGCAGTGAGGAGCTACCTGAGGACTGGGAAACTACAGCTAAGGTGGTGAGAGAAACTGGCAAGAAAGTGTTGAGTGTTTCGTCTGGTCAGAGGAAAGAAGACAAGGAAGGTTGGTGGTGGAATGACGAAGTCCAGGAGAGTATTCAAAAGAAGGCGGCAGCTAAGAAAAACCAGAGAGATGAAGGAAGTAGGCAGGAGTACTGTGAGGCTAGTCGCATAGCGAAAAGAATGGTGGCAAAGGCAAAGGCTCAGGCCTATGATGAGCTGTATGAGAGGCTGGACAGTAAAGAAGGAGTAAAGGACTTGTATCGTTTGGCTAAACAAAGAGATAGAGCAGGTTAGGCTGATAAAGGACAGAGAGGGAAATGTACTAGTGAGTTAACAGAGAGTGTTGAGTAGATGGAAGGAGTACTTTGAAGAACTAATGAATGAGGAAAATGAGAGAGAGGAGGACAACGGGGGAGAGAAAGTGGATCAGGAAGTGCAGAGAATTAGTAAGGTGGAAGTGAGGGCAGCTTTAAAAAGGATGAAGAATGGAAAGGCAGTTGGTCCAGATGACATACCTGTGGAGGTATGGAGATGTTTAGGAGAGAAGGCAGTGGACTTTTTAACCAGGTTGTTTAACAAAATCCTGGAGAGTGAGAGGATGCCTGATGAGTGGAGAAGCAGTGTACTGGTCCCCATTTTTAAGAACAAGGGTGATGTGCAGAGCTGCAGTAACTACAGAGGTATAAAGTTGATGAGCCACACCATGAAGGTATGGGAAAGAGTTGTTGAAGCAAGGCTAAGGCGAGAGGTTCAGATCAGTGAGCAGCAGTTTGGTTTCATGCCCAGAACGAGTACCACAGATGCAATTTTTGCATTGAGAGTGTTGGTAGAGAAGTACAGAGAAGGTCAGAAGGAGCTACATTGTGTCTTTGTGGATCTAGAGAAGGCATATGATACGGTGCCAAGACAGGAACTGTGGTATTGTATGAGGAAGTCAGGTGTAGCTGAAAAGTATGTTAGGGTGGTGCAGGACATGTATGAGGATAGTGAGACAGTGGTGAGGTGGGCAGTTGGAGTGACAAATGGTTTCAAGGTGAAGGTAGGGTTACATCAGGGATCAGCTTTGAGCCCCTTCTTGTTTGCAATGGTGATGGACAGGTTGACAGATGAGGCCAGGCAGGAGGCTCCATGGACCATGATGTTTGCAGATGACATTGTAATCTGTGGTGAGAGTAGAGAGCAGGTGGAAGAGAATCTGGAGAGGTGGAGGTTTGCACTGGAGAGGAGAGGAATGAAGGTCAGTAGAGATAAGACGGAATATGTGTGTGAATGAGAGGGAGGCAGGTGGAAAGGTGAAGATGCAAGGAGTAGAGGTCGTAAAGGTGGATGACTTCAAATATCTTGGGTCAACCATCCAGAGCAATGGACATTCCAAAAAGAGGTGAGGAAGAGGGTGCAGGCAGGACGGAGTGGGTGGAGACGAATGTCAGGGATGATGTGTGACAGAAGGATATCAGCAAGAGTGAAAAGGAAGGTTTACAAGACAGTAGTGTGTCCTGCTATGATGTATCGTTTGGAGACTGTGGCTCTAAAAGACTGGAGGCTGAGCTGGCGGTGGCAGAGATGAAGATGCTGAGATTTTCGTTGGGAGTGACAAGGCTGGACAAGATTAGAAATGAGCAGATCAGAGGGACAGTGAAGGTGGAACAGTTTGGAGATAAAGCCAGAGAGGTCAGGTTGAGATGGTTTGGACATGTGTTGAGGAGGAATAGTGGATATATTGGGCAAAGAATGTTGGAGATGGAGCTTCCGGGTAGAAGGAGAAGAGGTAGACCTCAGAGAAGGTTTATGGATGTAGTGAAGGTGGACATTGAGATGGTTGGTGTGAAAGTAGAGGAGGCAATGGATAGGGCAAGATGGAGGCAGATGATCCGCTGTGGCGACCCCTAAAGGGAGCAGCCGAAAGAAGAAGATCAGAGTGCTGGACAAAATGACTCAGTGGTCATTGCCAGGCAAAATTCTGCTTAAGGCTTGGTATTTTCATACCTTTTAAATGATTTAAATGAAGTGGTAATGTCTACTATGTTGCACTGGATACAGGCAGCACATTGTGGTGTCCCACAAGGGTCAATTCTGGACCCTTCATAATTTTTATGTATGTATTCTAAATATACATTTTATCAGCATGCAGACAACACCCAGCTACATGTGGCTGCCTCTGAACTCCCTGCAAAAGAAACACAAATGAGACAGAAAATCCTGAAATGAGACTCCAAGAAAACTAAACCTCATTTTTATAGTCTTTCTCTGTGAAGGCAGAAATCTATATCAACATTGTTTCTGACATTGATGTCAGCTTCAAGAAGCACAGCAGTGCTGTCTGCATAGCATATTATCACTCCTGCAGTATCTCCCAGGTCTGTAACATCTTCATTGCTGAGAGTGAAACATATATGCAGCCTTGGTCTCTTCTAGACTGGATTACTGCAGCACTGTCTTATCCGGCCTAATGAAGAGCTCTGAATACAGAGATCAGAATGCTGCTGCTGAAACCTCAGACCAGAATGAGAGACCACATTAAAATCTTTTAGAATGATTTTTAATTATTTTATCATTTTTAAAAATGTACTTGTGGCATTCATAGCAAAATACTAAATAGATGTGGTCTAGCAAGGTCACTCAGGTCAAAGAAATTCAGCGGAAGAGATCAGATTTGAAGCTCTTGAATTCCCTCCCCGAAACCCTGAGAGTATTTTTAAGAAGATTCTTAAAGCACATTTACTTAATACAACTTTTAAATCTAAACAGAACTAGATTGTGTCTGCTAAGAGCTGTATTTTACTGTCTTTTAGTTTTTGCATTTTCTTTTCTTTTTTTTTTCCTCGTATTCAGACAAAAACAACTTTAGTGAAGACGCCCCTGAAAGGCCTTTAATGAGGAGAGAAGAAATCTGTGTCAGTTGTGTTTCTTTCATTAAACAGTATCTCTCAGCTTCTGTCTGAGTTTAGATTTTAGGCGCAACGTTTCATTCACTTATAATCTGCCCAAAAAACAGAATCACAGCTCTGTGTTTAACTGTCAGTCTAACCTGCGACGATTTAAAGTCCTTATATAGTTAATTAGATCAGTTTTGATGAAAGCACACGTCACTGCAGCTCTCAGGTGTTTGTTCCTTTACTTACCCCCCCACCCCCTGTCTCTGTATTGTAATTCAGCTGCTTTTATTTGATGTCTGTACTTGTCTGATAGGTGGGTTTAGTTATATCAGGCTGAGGGTCCGGCTGTAAGAGCTTGAAAAGTCTAGCAAATTGATTTTTAACAAACACAGCAAACACAAACTCTATAAAACTCCAATCTTTTATTAATATAATATCAGCTGTGTTGAGGCTGAACTTTAGCCTGATCTTTAGCCTGATTAGCTCAATAGTAAAATGATGTTCATTTGATTTTTCATGTGAAAGAACATAAAGTGATCACATCCTTTACACAGAACACACTTCTGCACAGTTTAATGCACAGCGGCTGTTTATTTGCTGATTTTAACACGCTGTGAAAAAAAGAAAACAGAAAAGACGACATTTTATATTTCATGTTTATCTTTTCCAATTTGTTAAACTCTACAAATAAATAAAAACGTGTTAATGTGCAGAAGATTATGTTACATGTCGTATTTAAGCGTCTTCTCTGTAGAGGATGTTCATTTATTTTACACTTAGCGATGTTTAGCAGCTCCATTTTGCTTGATGTCACATTTTATTTAGCTGCACCACCCGAGGTGAGACTTCTGTCACCTACACTAACAGACTTTTTACAATAAAAAGGTCATTAATATCATATAAAACAAGCTTTCCTGTTTGTTTAGTGTGAATCTTTAGGAATCTTGAGATGTCTGTCAGATTGCTGTCAAACGCAGCAGATGATGTCACTGTGGGACCAAGAGAAAGTGACCAAAACCGTCTTCACTTTAAACCTGTTGGATTTGTTCTTGAGCTAAAAGCTGGCCTGTGTTTTAAATGTAGATTTTCACTGATTTGTTTACTGCATGTCTTTTGAAATGTACATTGGTTTTTTCTTAATTCTAATCTGTGATGGTGCAGCGGTCGTGGTGATGGTGAAGAGTGAGCGCTTTGTTCTCTCTCTGCCTCTCTCTGCCTCTCTCTGCCTCTCTCTGCCTCTCTCTGCCTCTCTCTGCCTCTCTCTGCCTCTCTCACTTTCTTGTCTTTTGAAATGTACATTGGTTTTTTCTTAATTCTAATCTGTGATGGTGCAGCGGTCATGGTGATGATGAAGAGCGAGCACTTTGTTCATGATGTTGATTCTGATTCTTACTCACACTGATTTGAGCTGATTGTCCAGCTGTGCACGGCCTTTTTCAGACTTCATTCTACCTGTGATGCCAGCTAATACTTCACACTAATGCACCATGTTCTCTGTTCCTCTCCTGCTTTAGTGCTGATTGTGCTCCTCCACTGTGGACAAACTCAAGGTGAATCATTACCTGATTCTACTGCAGTATTTCATTCACTTTAACACACACTTTCATCTTATTCCCCACATTTAATACACAAACATTATCACAACCAGCGAGGAGGACTGTGTAGTGCAGCCTGTGTAGTGCAGCCTGTGTAGTGCAGCCTGTGTAGTCTAGTCTGCTTTGTGGACAAGCTTGTTTTACAAGATGATCCAACCAGCAGTGACATGGCTGATTCTCTACTGACCTTAGAGGTGGTTTGTTTATAGACTTATTGGCCGCTGTATTTATCTCTGCAGGAGGCTGAACTACCCAGACCGACTGCCTGTTTGTTAGGATGTATAAGTTGGCTACTCTGTAGCCCATAACTATGATATAATGAGAGACGTATGGGAGAAATTGGCCAAGACTGCTTGTAACACTGACCACTAAATTAGCATGTAAATCTACTTTTGGTGGCATAAATGGCTTCACCTAAAAGACGCTACAGCAGATTCACTAACAGGTTCTAGAAAATCAGCTTAGACTGATGGTAACACTGTTACAAACCTCTGAGGCAGCAAAGCCACATGTGTAGACATTGTTGTAACTTCAATAAAAAATCCTGCTAATAGAAAGTAGCTAACATGCAGGAACGCTGCTGAAATCATCCCAGAGTCTGGAAAAACGACACTGTAGAGTTATTAAGCTCACAGACCAAGAAGGCAGAGTGATTGGTTCTCCTCTGCCAGAACAGGATGAGAACTGTATAATAAAGTGGACAACAGGGGCGTCAGTAGATGTTCATGGATAGAGGGGTTAAGCTTGTTCTGCAGGGTGTGGGGTCGTGATTTTGCACTGTAGGCATGTTTAATAAGCTAGATGACAGAATTTCATGTTCACGGTGGAAAATATTAGATTTTCTCAGTTCAATTAAATTGAGTATTAGTCTTAATCATTTCCTCCCTCTCTTCCTGTGTTTAGAAATACACGAACTTTATTAATCTCAGATTTACAAGAACTCAAGGAAATAATGATCAAGCCATTTACTATTTTTATTACTGCTAATAAACGGATGTCCAGCTATGCTGACCATAATTTACCACAAATCCATATTGTTGGGGGAAATATTGGCTGTTCATCACCGTCTCTCTCTGTAGATTATAGATCTTGAATAAGGTCTAATGTTTATCTTGCTGAGCCTTCAGCCAAAATCCTGTCTTCAGCTCGTCACTGATTACTTTGCAGTGCATAAGAGACCCGCCCCCTGATCTGATGTGATTGGCTTACAACCTATGAGCTCTGATATTATTGGATAAACGCTACATTAGCCAATCTTTGGTAGTACAGAAGAGGCAGTGCTGCATTAGAGCAGCAGCGCCTCCCCCAGGTTGTGCCCTGCTATAACAGGATACTGTGAATGAGAAGAAAGTGCAGATGATTTGTACTAGTAATTTTTCATGGTTATATATGAGGTTAAATGAGGTTATAGCCCCTAAATTTGTCCTAATAAGATTTGGGGAGATTCATTTCATAAAGTTGAGCTCCACTCAGGGCTCATTCACTACACAGCTGTGTTGGTGGAACCACTGCTTCTGGGTTGGTGCTAGAGGGGCTCTAGGGGGTGTTCAGGTGTCCCTGGTAGCAACTCCAAAAGAGTTGATTGGGCTTTTCCTGTAAATGATGTAAATGTAATCAGGCTACCAGTTTATCAACCTTAGGAGCTGCTGCTGTCCACTAATGAAACTAATGACGCCTTGATGACGTAGAACATTCACTAAGCCGCGTGTAACCCGTATAAAATGAAAACAGTGAAACAGGTCAAATGAATAAAGTCTCTCGATATCACGTGATCAACGCGCAGATTCTCACAGGCCTCATTTACATATACTGCGGCTGTGTGGCGCGAGCGGCGCGGAAAGTCCGCTGTTCAGTGACCGGCGCTTTCACGCAGGCTGCGCGTGCAGAGCGGCGGAGTCCCAGACGCCGCAGTGAAGCGCCGCGGTGTTGAGAGAGAAAACCTGAAATCAGCCATAAAAATAAATGATAATAAACAGAAGATCATTAAAACCAGGCTGTGCTGCAGACAGATCTCCCGGATGTTCTACCAGGCCTGAAACTGCTCTCTAATCCGAAGTCTGAACGCTGTCCATGATCAACAGACTCACCCTGTACATTTAGAGATGGGAGTTCTGTTCATCAGTGACCGAACTGACCACTTATCCATCCGGACACAGGCAGTGAAGAGCAGCACAGCAGTAAAGAAGAGCTGAAAAAGGAGAAAAGGAGAAATCAGCACCTGGAGTTCTGCACATATTCAGCAGTGTGGGTTCCTCACTGTCACATTCCTGCTAAACGAACCTCTCTGAGCTCTTAATCCCCATTACAGTCCTGTAGATGAGCGTTCCCTCTGAGAGAAATCAGAGCAGCAGCACACTGAACAAACAGCCCCTGCAGCTGAAGTTATCAATGCACCATAGATCAAAGATGATAAAAGGGTCTTAAAGAGACAAAGTCAGGAGTTACAGTGCAGCCCGAACAAACTCATTCATAGAACAGAGGAACATTAAACTCGTTAGTCTCAGATCACGAGATTAGGATGATAAACTACCTCTTATATTATAAAGAGTAAAGCGGCTCTGCTGACGTCATCATTTTATATCAGCAGGTAAACCCAGACTGAGAGTGAATCCTCAGAGCTCAGTCTATACTGGAGACACAGTTACTCTGACCTGTGAGCCGCAGTATCCGTCTGACTGGATCTTTTACTGGAAGAAAGACTCTCAGGATATAAATCATCATCAGAGGACATTCAGTATAACAGAGTCTCATCCAGGAGAAGCAGAGTTTAGGTGTTTAACATGGAGAAAACACTCTCATTCAGAGGACAGTGATCCCGTCAGGATTACAGTGAGAGGTATGACATGTTTTCTGTTTAAAATTTTTATACCAGTGACTTGATTTTAGAAAGACTGTTATTTTAATATTACATTTTCAAATTTTCATTTTAATTGTTATAAAAATCTCAGTTTTCTATAAAGTTATAAAATAATGTGATGAGTTTTCAGAGTATTAACCTCTTAACGGGCGCTGTGTCATAATTAATGTTTGCCAGTGTTTATGAATAATTATAGGGTCAATATCGACACCCAATATGTCATATGAAAGCTTAGAACCTCTGCTTGCCAGCTATCTAGCCTGTTTAGCTGTATTTCCTTTCAGAAAATAACCATTTTGGGCGAAATATACCTTGTTAGCAAAAGTCTTATTAAAAAATAAGCTTAATATTTTTTATATTTGCGGTTTTTATAAATCCATATTTGATCCAATGTGGGCATGTTATACATCGTTCAAACCGTCTGGCTCTCCGGAATACGATGATCCGTTTTACTGTACGACGTAGGGTTTCCGAATTAGAGCCAAAAGAGTGTGGCGTTTTAAACAGGAGATTTTTTTTTGCGAAACCTCAGCAGCCGTGCGTATCGACCCCTGCCGGTCGGAGGAACACATTACACGGAAAACGCCCACGTCATCGCTTACCTCTCCTTCTTGGCTTCAAAATGACACCACACCCGTGTATTTCCGGTAACGCGTTCGGTAGTAATCCTCTTTTTTGTGCAAAGAGTGCTTGAAAAAAAACAGAAGGCAAAAATCTTATGTCTAATTTAAACCCAAATTAAAATATGATCTCTTTGTCCTATCGATTTCAAACACACGTAAAATAATGTAAAGAAATACACCATAGGATGTTGCCATCAAGAGTAGGTAATACATAAACACTTTCCTGCAAAAATTGTTAGAAAATTCGTTTTTTTTCAATTTGGAGAGGTTGTGGTCCTTTGGAGATTTCCAAAGGGACACTTGGAGAAATGTACACAGACATGTATGTACACTGTCTACTCTAGACTGAATAACTTCTGATCAGTGAGGGTAATCAGTTTAAAATTATACATGGTAAAAATTTGACCCCAAGGGGCAAAATATGGAACTGCAAAAACATTTCTTGGACATGACCTCTTCAGTTTATGGTCCCTAAAATCTAAAACAAAAAAAGAAATTTTGAAAAGCGCCTTGTTTTTTTTCCTATTTTTACCATATTTTGGCCATTATAGTTTAATTTCAAGTGTTTTCAATTAATTTTGTAAAGGCTTTTGAGTAATAATACTTCTTAAAATTGCCTCTGGATTATATAATATTTGAGTAAAAAGCATTAATATTTGGGTATGTCATTTCAGGCGAAAATTGGCAAAAATAGGCTTGGAGTTTAAGAGGTTAATGGCCCATTACACTAAATCCTATAAAACTGAAGGTCCATTTAAAACAAATAAATAACTTAATAAAATATTAAATTAATATAATATTATTATCATCATCATTATTATTAAATATTAAGTGTGATTGTTTTGATGTATTTAAGTCCAGTGTAAAGTAATAAATCCAGGCTAGTAATAAGATAAATAGTTATAAATCAACATTTATAGGGATTTTCTATTGAGAGGCGTCTGTCCTGAACCCTCACCTCTACATTTACACTTGTCTACATAATATTTTCTCTTTGGTCCCGTTTTAATAAAACATTCATTTGATCAATTATAAAAATAATCAGAAATGTTGTCCCTCATTTTCATGTCCTTACTGTAACAGGGGGTCCTTATTTTAGCCACGCCCCTGCATTTTAGAGCAGGCAGTGAGGCTGCATCTCTGCCCCTCATGGTGAGCAGTTTTCACTGTTTTGAGGTAAATTTGCCCCAAATCTGAAAATCCTAGTGTAACATTAGGAATCGTCAGCACTGAAACACATTTTCTAGAATGAAGTTGATTTTTGTGCTCAAATGAAAAATATTATGGTTGTATGTGTTTCCAGCTGTTCAGAGCTGAGCTTGCTAATCATATAAGAAAGCATTATTGAGTAAAATCCCTACTGAAACACTCACTATGAAAACAGTTGGTAAAGTTCTGGAAGTGTTATGGATGTTTTTCTAGTGAAAAATTGGAATTATTAATGATTTGTTTTAATAAAATAAACTATAAAGTGATTAAGCTATAGAGTCATTCAAGACTAAATGATTTCAGTCTAAATTCCACATCAGTTAAAATAATCCATTTACATTAAAACTCATCTTTGAGCAGAGAGACCAAAAGATTCCACTAAAATCAGCTGTTGGGTCATTCTCCATTTAGAGTAGGAATTCAAGTGGATACATTTCTAAAAATCAATTTAATTTGTCCCAGAAACAAAACCTTAAAATGTTTAACAACTCCACTTACCAAATATGCAAAATGGAGAGCTTAATTCCAAATAGATTTTAATATATTTTGACAAAGTGCAAAGTTTTGGTGAATTTGTTACCCCATCTTGAATTTATTTTGTCATCAATTTATTTATTTTTAATTGAAATTACAACATGACTGAATGTGATAAAGAAATTCCATTTAACTTAACATGTTAAAGTATGTTTATACACAAGCACTGAAAAAAAATAAAGTGGTCTCTCTTTATACTTAAAGATATCTTCCTATACTATTTAAAAAAAAAACCAATACATTTTTGTCCAAGTAACATGAACATTTAACTACTGATATAAGAAACAGTGCAGAAATGAATGATTCTAACATTTCATGCAGGATACTTTTAATAAGAAAAAGATCATGAAAAAGAACAAACACCACATGGTAACATCTGTAACACCAGTGACTGAACAAGCAATTTCCCTTAATAAACATCAATACACTACAAAATGAGCAAAAAACATCATGTTAACCTTTCATTTCAGTAAAGAAAAAAGTCTCTTGTATATTGTTTGTTTTATCATATTTTAGCAGAACATTTTGCATTCAAATTCATCAAATACATTGAAAGTCAGCGCATTTTTTCATAATAAATGAATAGATAATTAAATCTGCAAAAATTCCCCATATATTTGCTCTGTTCAACAAACACCAGGGCAGATGAATGAAGGTGTAATGATGCAAGGTACCCCTTAGCACATTACCACTATAATGACTGTAGACATACTCACCTATTTTAACATGCACTGCTCATACTCACCTTCAGGTCCTAAAAGAAGTACTGATTGTGATTCCTGGGCTTTTACTTACCTGGGCGAGTCCACCCTCTGCAGTAGAGGAGGGGAGTGAGAACCGGTAAATACAAAGAGAAATGTAAATCATGTGAGCATTGTAAATAACAGTGATTGATTACTGTTTCTATGGCCTTGTATTTTGACGGCCACGCATATTGTTGTGCCATATTCATTTCAACATGTAAAAATGAAATGTATGGTTTATTTTCCTACCTGTGGGGGGGAATGGAATAGCTTGGGGAAGGAGCTACCTGTATATATACGGCTCCGTAACCACAGTTAGGGGTTTCTTCTTCCCCTTTGGTAGCTGTGCTGGACTATACCTGTTTGTAAGGATTGTTTGAGTGACTAGACTTATGTGACTTTGCAGTCACAGTCTGGTTATATCTGTTGATTGAGGTTGTGTTTGGTTTTTTCTTTTTGTTTTAAACGTGCGCCTGTAAATACACTGTTGTGGCAAAATAAAAGGTGACAGGTTAAAAAAAGAACTTCTCTATTCCTGCCCCTTTCTTTTTCAGTGCCTAGCTGCTTGCCCTACACTACCCATAAGGCATCCCATTTTTATTTTTTGAGGGTAATTGTGGCTGCGCTTTATCGCAGGAGGTTTTACAAATGCTTCTCTAAATAGTGCCAGATTTTTTAGTCAATCTGAACTGACCTTTTGTTCAGAGCGACTGGCTCAGTAATAAAACACACAATTTGATCATCCCCATACCAGCTGATATCTTCCCTTGGGCTGGGCCAGAAGAATTTAACTCCATTTCTGTGCATACATTTTACTTTTATGTTGTGTGCCTCCACTTAAAGAATGATGCCAGGATAAGGATCTGCATCATAGTTTACTACACACCACTGGCCAATGTGCACTTTTGAGATTACTTCTGGACGGAGTAAAGCAGGGGCATACCTTTCAATGGTATGGTCTTCTTGTTGACTTTCACTTCTGGCAAAAGTGAACTCTTGAAGGCCGTAGCATGGGCAGTCAAGGACTCCATCCATCATTTTGCATACACAGCTGATGTCCCTGTATTTGATGCTTTCTTGGACCACACTGATCACCTGGTGCATCCTCATCGTGCCTTTAATAGTTACAAGTGGAGGTCCGTTCACAATGCGTTGTGCCATTATTTCCACGTCTTCTGGTGACACAAAGAACAGCTCCACTGAAGACGTCTTCTGTTTGAGCTGAAGGAACAGGGATTCAGCATCTGGAATGTCTGTTCCATGGTGCACTAGACTGTCTGCAGTTCTTTTCAAGGAGCCACCAATGTCATCTGGTGCACCTTTACCATGGCTGGCCTCAAAGAAATGCCAGCTTGTCTCCTTAAAGCCCATCTTAAATGGACAGCATGTAAAAGTTAGCCTTCTGCTTATACTGCATCGCTGAAAAAATGTAGTCTGGTGACACCTGGACAACGCTCCCTCAGCTGGGTAAGAATAGGTGAAAGATGAGTCCAGATGGCTGGAGGATCATGTGGGCGAGATGGAGCAGAAAGGGATGATGGGCTGTTCCGCTTTGATGTAGAGAACTCCAGTGTGCAGTGTAGCCTGCTGGTGGGATCCACCAAAGTGCACAGACTGAATCTCTTGTGAGTATTTGCAGTTGTAATTCTCGCTAAAGTTTAAAGCGTCATTTTCTTGCAAATTCTCTCTCATCTGCTGATATGTTCCATATTGCCATCTGATGTTGAAGAGGTGTCGTCTGTAATGAGCATGCCTCTCCTGGAACTGTGTCACCAGAGCATCTTCTGTGGTCACCATCTCCTTTTTAACAGAAACAGTCATTTTGTCATGGCCAGCATCTCCAATCTTTTCAAGGACCCACTGTGTTACCGAAATGCTTTCATTTGATGGACACTTTATCATTTGAACTGTTGTCACAAGGCATTCTAGACACTCTGAATATGCACACATTTTGCTCTTTGTGTCACAAACTATAGCATCTGCCATCTCATCCAGATTTTTAGTTTGTAACAAGCCTTGATTGTAAAGACTTTCTGCCACGTATTGGAGGTTTTCGTGAGTTTTACACTGACAGATGTTCCTGTCAGCTTCAGTTGGATGCATGACCCAAAAAGGTCTTTGTCTGCAAAAGAAGGGATAGGACACTGCATCAGCACTTTCTGCCAAAAATCTCCCATGCAGATTTAGAAGGGTGTCACAAAGAAGTCGTCGCTGCTTTTTAACCTTCCTTAAGGTAATTGTGTTCTTTGTTCCAGTGGTCATCCTGCTCACATCATCACATAGAAAAAACATCTTCACTGATCTTTTCTTAGCCTGAGAAGCTGTATTTCTAGTCCTGGGAAATTCTGCACTTTCCACATTTCCAAATTTCCATTGTCTGTAGGAAAACCCTAGATTTTTCTCACACAGAGATTGCATGCAATACTTTTTCAACAAATTGGAAGTAAACAATCGAGCATAAAGTTGCTTTGCTTTTTCTTGTTTTGCATTGCGATACTTTTCCTGCAGAATTCTCACAAGGGCAAAATGGAAAGTTAAGGTCCTCTTCACAGGGGAATGTACAGATGACCCCTTTAGTAGTGCTTCTGCATTCTTCTGTGGACTGTTTATGTTTTTTTTCCTTTTTAGTATTTGTAACTGCACGGCGGTATCTCTGCCTCATTTTGGCATAAAGTTGAGTGGTCTTCTTCAGTTCTATTTCCAACTGTTTTATTCTTTGATAGCACTTCCACTTTTGCTTTGTAACTACTTTCCTCCCATAGTGTTGCTGTCTATTGAAAAAAGAAAAGTGTTTAGTCAACTTTAAACACAAACAAAAGCTTAACTTAAACTTGATCTGAACATTTTCAATCAAATTGTCTTGTTTGCATTAGAAATAGTTACACAAAATGTATGGTTGCAAAAACATGTAATAATAACTGCAATAAGAAATAACATCTATCCATCATCCTTTCACTTCTTCCTAGTCAGGGTCTCAGTGGGTTTGGAGCCTACTCTGAATTATTGGGTGCAAGGCATGAATACCCATGAACAAGGCACCAGTCCATTGCAGGGTCAAATAATTAAATACTGACATATAATACAAACAGTGCTTAATCTTGCAACTAACCCTGAGTTAGGTTCAGCGTCTGGTGTGTCTCGGGAGGTTGGAGTTACAGTGGCTGGTGCTGCCCTTAACTGTGCTCTATGCCTTGCCTGCCTTTCTCACCATCTTTTTCTTTCTTGCCGTTTCCCTCTCTCTGAGAGATCCCCTATTAGTTTTCTTTTATTCTGTTCAATGTCTCTCCTGTATTTCTCTTGCTTTTTTACCAGGTAAGCAGCCCTACGTTCTGGATCTGCATCTCTACGCTGCCTATACAGCCTCTGTCTCTCTGCTGCACTCTGTCTGGCCATACCTAGCTATGATAGCAAAATGACAAAATAAGCATTAACAGACTTAAATACTTACCAAATGTTTTATTTTTTGAATAAAATATTGATCACACTTTCATATAGTTTTTCAAGTGTTGTGATCATTCATGAAATTAACATTAGTCACTGGTGTCACAACATGTCACTGGTGTTACATGAATATGACATAACACCAGTGACGTTTTAGTTCAAATGGAGGATTTTGTGAAACGGCTGCCTCATTGGCAGTCAAGAGACCATGTGCAACTACTTAAAATCAATGAAATAAAAGACATATGGTGATATATTTGACAAAAAATCCATTTTTTAACAATTAAAGCACATAACACCAGTGACACAAAGAAGTTATGTGCTACCTGATAAACAGAATTATCATCAAATTAATAGAATAAAATGAGCAAGTATGGACTCACCTTCTCATGCCTTGAAATGCTTCTTCTTTGATGACCTGTGACCCAGGGAAGCAGTTTAACAGAGCTAAAAATATCTATGATAAAATATAATAGAAGAGTCTTGATAACACCAGTGACCAAAATCTTTGTGACAAAATATTTTTAAAATAAAATACGTATTTCTTTAATGTAGTATGATGTTAATCATGTATATAGTAAATCTGGATCTTACACTAAAAATGTTTGCTCAAGTGTTGAAAATTGGTCATGTGACAAGCTATTTTACATATGTAAAGCACCTTTGACATATGATTTAAAGAAATCATAAGGAAAATGTGGTTTTAATCTTAGGTTAACTGTGAAAATGTATATAATGACTCTTGGAATTGTCCCTAATATTTTAGGCTTTTTTTTTAGCCCTCCAACCTTTGTGACATGGTTTCCCACTCCAAATGGAGAATGACCCTGTTAATCTTTTTGAAAATTATACAAATATACAGATTTTAAAGACACTCTTCAGATTTTCATCATATTGTCATTGTTGAACAGAGAGACCAACAGCTACAGTGAACGTCCAGCCAGCTGGTCATGTGTTCATCAGAGAGAGAGTCACTCTGACATGTGAAATAGAAAGTGGAGATGACTGGAATTATGAATGGTATAAGAATAATAATCTTCTCAGAGATGCTCAAAGGAAGAAATATGAAATCTCTAATGTTGATCAGACTCATGCAGGTGATTATACCTGTAAGGGAACACAGTCAACAGGCCGAATCTACACACACACCAGTGCAGCTGTTACACTGACTGTATCAGGTGAGTTTGGCAAATTCCCCTTTAAAATGTCAGAAGTACATGTAGCTCATCTCATAAACACAGGCAGCATCAGCTGATGGTAATAATTGGCCTTTGAATGAAAACTTGAGGATATAATTTTGTCTTTAATTTCTGTAACTATAGAAAAAAAAAACATCCGTCTCGTTAGTCTCAGATCACGAGATTAGGATGATAAACTACCTCTTATATTATAAAGAGTAAAGCGGCTCTGCTGACGACATCATTTTATTCCAACAGATAAACCCAGACTGAGAGTGGATCCTCAGAGCTCAGTCTATACTGGAGACACAGTTACTCTGACCTGTGAGACGCCGTATCAGTCTGACTGGAGCTTTTTCTGGAAGAAAGACTCTCAGGATTTACAGCATCAGCTGAACACAATCAGTATAACAGTGTCTAGTCCAGGAGAAGAAGAGTACCGGTGTGCAGTGAGCAGAGGAGTCTATAATACACAGGACAGTGATCCCATCAGGATTACAGTGAGGGGTCCGTCATGTTCTCTGAGTTACTTTTTACTATTTACTAGTTTAGAATGACTGTTCAAAATATTCTAAAATTATTTCACAATATTCCATAAATCTTTGGTATAGTTTCATTAATCTTCAGGGTGAATATACATTCCAAAAGTATTTATCATCTTTGAACAGAGAGACCAACAGCTACAGTGGACGTCCAGCCAGCTGGTCATGTGTTCATCAGAGAGAGAGTCACTCTGACATGTGAAATAGAAAGTGGAGATGACTGGAATTATGAATGGTATAAGAATAATAATCTTCTCAGAGATGCTCAAAGGAAGAAATATGAAATCTCTAATGTTGATCAGACTCATGCAGGTGATTATACCTGTAAGGGAACACAGTCAACAGGCCGAATCTACACACACACCAGTGCAGCTGTTACACTGACTGTATCAGGTGAGTTTGGCAAATTCCCCTTTAAAATGTCAGAAGTACATGTAGCTCATCTCATAAACACAGGCAGCATCAGCTGCTGGTAATAATTTGGCCTTTGAATGAAAACTTGAGGATATAATTTTGTCTTTAATTTCTGTAACTATAGAAAATAAAAACATCCGTCTCGTTAGTCTCAGATCATGAGATTTGGATGATAAACTACCTCTTATATTATAAAGAGTAAAGCGGCTCTGCTGACGTCATCATTTTTTATCAACAGATAAACCCAGATTGAGAGTGGATCCTCAGAGCTCAGTCTATACTGGAGACACAGTTACTCTGAGCTGTGAGACGCCGTATCAGTCTGACTGGAGCTTTTTCTGGAAGCAAGACTCTCAGTATATAGATCATCATCACAGCACATTCAGTATAACAGAGTCTCATCCAGGAGAAAGAGAGTTTAGTTGTATAGCACTGAGTGGAGACTATCAGACAGAGGACAGTGATCCCGTCAGGATTACAGTGAGAGGTATGACATGTTTTCTGTTTACTTTTTTTTTTTTTACCAATGACTTGATTTTAGAAAGACTGTTATTTTAATATTACATTTTCAAATTTTCATTTTAATTATAAAATTATTTCACAGTTTTCTATAAATTTATAAAATAATGTGATGAGTTTTCAGAGTATTAATGGCCCATTACACTAAATCCTATAAAACTGAAGGTCCATTTAAAATAAATAAATAACTTATTATATTAATTTAATATATTATTAGTAGTAGTATTACTATTAGTATTAGTATTATTATTTATTAACAGTGATTGTTTTGATGTATTTAAATCCAGTGTAAAGTAATAAATCCAGGCTAGTAATAAGATAAATAGTTATAAATCAACATTTCTAGGGATTTTCTATTGAGAGGCATCTGTCCTGAACCCTCACCTCTACATTTACACTTGTCTACATAATATTTTCTCTTTGGTCCCATTTTAATAAAACATTCATTTGATCAATTATAAAAATAATCAGAAATGTTGTCCCTCATTTTCATGTCCTTACTGTAACAGGGGGTCCTTATTTTAGCCACGCCCCTGCATTTTAGAGCAGGCAGTGAGGCTGCATCTCTGCCCCTCATGGTGAGCAGTTTTCACTGTTTTGAGGTAAATTTGCCCCAAATCTGAAAATCCTAGTGTAACATTAGGAATCGTCAGCACTGAAACACATTTTCTAGAATGAAGTTGATTTTTGTGCTTAAATGAAAAATATTATGGTTGTATGTGTTTCCAGCTGTTCAGAGCTGAGCTTGCTAATCATATAAGAAAGCATTATTGAGTAAAATCCCCACTGAAACACTCACTATGAAAACAGCTGGTAAAGTTCTGGAAGTGTTATGGATGTTTTTCTAGTGAAAAATTGGAATTATTAATGATTTGTTTAAATAAAATAAACTATAAAGTAATTAAGCTATAGAGTCATTCAAGACTAAATGATTTCAGTCTAAATTCCACATCAGTTAAAATAATCCATTTACATTAAAACTCATCTTTGAGCAGAGAGACCAAAAGATTCCACTAAAATCAGCTGTTAATCTTTTTGAAAATCATAGAAATATACAGATTTTAAAGATGCTCTTCAGATTTTCATCATATTGTCATCTTTGAACAGAGAGACCAAAAGCTACAGTGAACGTCCAGCCAGCTGGTCATGTGTTCATCAGAGAGAGAGTCACTCTGACATGTGAAATAGAAAGTGGAGATGACTGGAATTATGAATGGTATAAGAATAATAATCTTCTCAGAGATGCTCAAAGGAAGAAATATGAAATCTCTAATGTTGATCAGACTCATGCAGGTGATTATACCTGTAAGGGAACACAGTCAACAGGCCCAATCTACACACACACCAGTGCAGCTGTTACACTGACTGTATCAGGTGAGTGTGGCGTCTTTCTCACTTTATTTCTGTCATTAAGAATTTAAAGTGCATTACAACTACAAACGCTTGAATCCGTTTCCCGTAACAGCACTTTTTGTAGTAAAATTATATCCTGGTCCTTTTACTTTTGTTCATTTTCACTGAAACACTTTTACTAAACTACTTTATCTTTAATTATATTAGAAATAAATTGAGTGTTTCGCTAATAAAAAAGCCCAGTTACATTAAACAGATTCATCAATCAAAAGAGAGCAATCAGAGCAGCTCCCAGCCTCAGAAACACGACAGATGAGTTCAGAGACGTGCAGGTTGGTGGAGAATAAGAGAGGAGAAAGTTACCAGCACACACAAAGAACTTCATCCAATTGGTCGTCCTGATTCATTTTCAAATGAACTAAGAGAACAGCGTTATTATCAGCTGTCAAACACACCTTCACAAAAACCCGCCAAGATCTCCGCTCTCCATAACTCAACTTCAGCCTGAGAGCAGCTGCCTAGTTAGCTAATCCTCGCTAAACAGAGACCGCGTTTACTGTTTTCTTCTTAAGTTGCAGTTGTAGAATAATATGACGGCTATTTATTCATCTGTGGCGTGTGTTTTACTGTAAGTGCCACTTATGGGCCCCAAAAACACCAAGAACAAAGAAGCCCAGTAGTCAGCTGTATTGTAGACAGCGCTGTGGATGCTCAATAAATGGATACAGCTACAGTCATGTGAGAGCTGATGCTGCGATGTCAGTGTTTTCAGAAAAGCTGTGATTTGCCCGTCCATGAAAACCTGGAATAGGAGATTTCAGTGATCTCCACCCTTCAGTGAACTTTTAGAACCTTCCTTTTTAGGGATTGAAGCTCCATTTTCATGTGGACGGACAGAACACAGTGCGTCCAGATACACGTGGACGAGGTCTTAGAAGACAGTTGCATTTTCTGCCTCTTACAATCCGAACGATCCCAAACGCTTTCCGGTCTGGACGCTGGAGTGGTCAGTTCATTGTTCTCAGAAATCGAGTAACTTCTTTGTTTGATGATTTCATTTTTTCAGTAACAGCTTCTTGACAGCTACACATCCTTTCAGACTCACAGTGCTGAGTGAAAGACTCTCACAGTGAAAGACTATCTATCTATCTATCTATCTATCTATCTATCTATCTATCTATCTATCTATCTATCTATCTATCTATCTATCTATCTATCTATCTATCTATCTCTTCTTTGACTTTCACCCCTGTCTTATGCAGGTGGATTATCTTAAATCTAATCCTCAAAAATACCTCTTAAATTTAGGAACAAATATAGTCAATAGCCATTATTGGAAAATAGATGAAGGGTGGTCTCTCACTGGTCTATCACTCTGTACAGTATGTCACCATATCTGATAATATACATGATTTTAAAAATGATCTAAGAGAACTCCTCAAGGTCTGTGTTGCCGGCGCCAGACCCGGGGGATGTCTCAGCCAGTAGCAAGCGATGCGCAGGCTGGACAGCACTGAGGACCTGTGGATCAGTGGAGAAACGAGACTAAAACTGTGTCTAGTTTAAGCCCAGACGAGTTTATTTCTGACCTGCACATGCCTGCGATTTCTTAACCCTCTACAGCTGCACTAATTGACAGAGAGCAAAATTCTGAGAAAGTCCCACCTCTAATTTTACTTGTTACTACGTTTAACAAACTCTGAGCACAAAGCTATCTGGGAAAAGACTAAACAGTTCAATAGTATGAAGGAAAATTAGAAGCAGAGAAGAAAAGCTTTGAAAACATTTATTATTAAAAAGATGCCTCTTCAAATGAATGTTGAAGCTAACACTAAAGCTAATCATAGCGATGTTAAGTGTTAAAGAGAACTTGTACACATTAAAGAAACAATACACAGGGTGGCAAATGATTTATCAAGCTTACTATCAGCAGCTAATTGACTTTAATATTGCTTTATAATTTTTTTTCTCAGATTAAAATGATGTTTAGTAAATACAGTAAGCTATAAGGTTTAGCTTAACCAAGAGCCAGCACATGTCTGTCTGTTAATGGTTAATTAACACTGAGCTCTCAGTGTGGTCTCCATGCTGGGGGGGAAAAAACCCCAAAAATACAAACAAACAAACTAAAAAGATAAATAAATAAGACCAGCATGACTCCCACACTTGTCTAAGCTGGTTCATGCTGGTCTGGTGCTCGATATCAGCAGAACACAACTGTTCTGGTGGTGATCAGCATATCTGAAAGCATTGCTGCTAATCCGGACACCAACATTAAAAACCATGTAAGCTTGATTTACTGGTCTATGCTCATTTTTCTAGTAGGGTGTCCACAAAGTTTAAATCACTATTTGTTTTTTGCTTTGCTGCAGTTAAAAAATCTGTTCTAGAATTTCTGATGTAACCGCTTGTGTAAAGATGATAAAACATGTTACAAGTATCAAAATAGCATCAGAACGTCATGTGCCGTGTGCACCAAAGGTCTGCAGAGAAGAAATGCTTCATTTGGTGTTTGGTCTCAGCAAGTTCAACAGACACAGGCTTCCTGTCCAAGTTTCAGCTGCACAAATCCCAACAGATGAAAAGATGGAAGGGTTCATTCCTTTCATGATGACAAACTTTCTCATGAGGCCATGAAGATTAGATATAAGATCATACACTTTCAAAAGAGACAGTCAAAGAAGAGAAACAAAAAACAAGAGTTTCCAGAACTGGAGGTTAAAAAATTCTTAAAGATCAAGAGAAAATGGGGCAACCGTGCATCATCTAACAGACCACCCAAACTGTCACCATCAGATAATCACTTAGAGCCTCCACCTGGGAGAGATCAAAGAAAATCAAGCCCCAGTTTTGCTTCAGATATGAAAAAAATCTGTTTTTGGACATCATTTATCCTGGTTATCCCTTATCCTGGATATCCTTTATCCGAAACATCCTTCACCCTGGATATCCTTTATCCTAAACATCCTTTATCCTGGATATCCTTTATCCTGAACATCCTTTATCCTGGATATCCTTTATCCTGAACATCCTTTATCCTGGATATCCTTTATCCTAAACATCCTTTATCCTGGATATCCTTTACCCTGGATATCCCTTATCCTGAACATCCTTTATCCTGGTTATCCTTTATCCTAAACATCCTTTATCCTGGATATCCTTTATCCTGAACACCCTTTATCCTGGACATCATTTATCCTGGATATCCCTTATCCTGGATATCCTTTATCCTAAACATCCTTCACCCTGGATATCCCTTATCCTGGTTATCCTTTGTCCTAAACATCATTTACCCTGGATATCCTTTATCCTGAACATCCTTTATCCTGGATATCCTTTATCCTGAACATCCTTTATCCTCGATATCCTTTATCCTAAACATCCTTTATCCTGGATATCTTTTATCCTAAACATTCTTTATCCTGGATACCCTTTATCCTAAACATCCTTTATACTGGATATCCTTTATCCTGAACATCCTTTATCCTGGATATCCTTTATCCTAAACATCCTTTATCCTGAACATCCTTTGTCCTGAACATCCCTTATCCTGGATATCCCTTATCCTGGATATCCTGTGAGAAGACAACTCAACACTCTGAAAGGATGTACAACTGTTACTAAGAAAAGGACATAAGCAAAAGAGATATTAGCACGAGGGCATTGGTGAGATGTTTTGGTGTGTTGGCTTGTTTTTGGTTGACGGCGTCATAAATGCTATCAAATACTAAGAAATTTGAACAAATCACGCAATACCTTAAAAAATATTTAATTAGGAAGAAATGAATATTACAGCAAGATAACGACCAAAATCCACACAGCTGAGAAAAAATATACACTTATCAAACAGAGATGCTGCTAGTTCTGAGTCCAGACCTCTACATCACTGAATGTGTTACCAGGATCATAGTCTGTTCATACCTGCAATCGTCTGTTAATTATATGTATTCTGCTTTTTTCTTTGATGCTATAAAATTAAAAACATAATAAATAAATGGAGGGCTGATCTCTGATGTTTGGACAGTATGGCATCAAATGATGAGCAAAATTCATTATTCAGTCTCAGAACGTCAGCTCTCATTTTAATAACAGTGTTGAACTGTGATTTACTTACAGACAGCACTAAAGCTGTGGTGTCCATAAAGCCTGATAAGCAGGTGTTTAAAGGAGAGACGGTCACTCTGAGATGTGACATGCAGGCAGGAGGAGACACTGAGTGGACTTACAGCTGGTATAAAGATGACCGTCTGTCCTCAAACAGAAGAACACAGGAGTTCACAGTCAGCTCTGTTACAGAGTCTAACGGTGGTAAATACACCTGCAGAGGACACAGAACACATGACTTTCAGAGCTCAGAGATCAGTGATGCTGTTACCCTGACTGTGTCTGGTGAGTCTGTGGGTTTGTTTTAATATTCTCATTAATTCTACTGTATGTAATGATCTCATCACTGTGTAGAAACTTGATTTAGTCTATGATATTCTCCATGTTCTCTCTGTCAGATGTAGCTCAGGCAGTATTGAGTGTGTCTCCACAGAGCTGGCTGACTGAAGGAGAGTCAGTGACTCTAAGCTGTGAGGTTACAGGCTCCTCTACAGGCTGGACATTCAGCTGGTACAGAGCTGCTCTCTACAGACAAGGCTTAGAACAAATAAGAGACGTTCATGGCAATGTTCTGTATCATGTAGAGCTCCTGTCAGACAGCAGAAGAGAAGCTGGAGGCTCCTACACTCTCAGTCCTGCTGCTCTCAATCACACAGGAGTTTATGTGTGCAGAGCAGAGAGAGGAGAACCAGCCTATCAGACACAGTACAGCACTGCGCAGACACTGTGGATCACTGGTGAGGAAATATAGAAGTGAATATTTATATATATACTTACACTTAAGAACATATCCAGCATCAGGCTCCATGTGTATCTTGTGTGGATGTTCAGGTTCATCTCCTCCAGCCTCTCTGATCATCAGTCCCAGCAGAACTCAACACTTCAGTGCTGGCTCTCTCTCACTGAGCTGTGAGGGACAGAGTGACTCTACTGGATGGAGAGTGAGGCGATACACACACAGTGGGGAGGTGTCAGATTGTTCATCACTTACAGGATCTACATGCAGCATCATCTCCCTCCACACATCCCTCACTGGAGTTTACTGGTGTCAGTCTGAGTCTGGAGGAGGAAGTGATCCTCTCAACATCACAGTACACAGTCAGTCTCTGTTACTCTTACCAATAACAGGTTCAATACAGAAATATTTGAAAAGCTATTTAATGAATTAATTGTTAAAAATGTAAATACTTCCATACTAGATTAACACTTCAGTATAGGAGGATGTTATAAAGCCCTTATTACATCTTAACAAACCTACAGCTGATCATTAACTGGCTGCTCATCACTGCTTTATTATGCAGTAACTGAAGTGATTTAAGAGCATTTTTATTTGTGTATTGTACATCATTTAGTGCCACAGCTCTCAAAATTTATTAATTTTATTTTTTAAATGTTTCACTTTTGTGTGTCTGTATTATATTTTACCTGTAAGCTGCTTTTTTGTTTACATTTTAAAGCAACTGTCAGCCCAAGAAAAGTATTAAATATTAAAAACTTCTATAATTAATCTTGTGTATAGTCAGTAAGTGAGTGATGGGTCTATATAAATGTACTTATTAATGAACTCTTTAATTAATCTTTGATTAAATACCTACGTAGTTACATTGTGTCCCATCAGAGTTGATTATTTTTATTGTTTCTTATCAAAACAGGACTTTAGTGTTTCCTTTTGATTCTTAGTGAATTACCAACCTGATCTCGAACTCTAAAGTGCAGTTTCTAGTTCAAATGTAAACCTAAGAAGTTGTTACTTCACTCTGTATCACTTTCTCTCTCCTACAGATGGTGATGTGATCCTGGACATTCCTGTCCATCCTGTGTCTGAGGGAGATTCTCTGACTCTCCGCTGTTTATTTCGCTCCACAAAGCCCTCAAACCTCACAGCTGATTTCTATAAAGATGGATCACTGCTCCAGACCCAGACGACAGGAGAGATGATCATCCGTACTGTCTCAAAGTCAGATGAAGGTCTCTACCACTGTAAACACCCAGAGAGAGGAGAGTCACCACAGAGCTGGCTCTCAGTCAGAGGTGAGAACAGTTTCGTGTTATCTGATTCATTCTGTAACTCTATAGATCACAAACTGTAATAATTCATTGTTTCTTCTGCAGCTTCAGGTTCTGGTGTAACAGCAGTAGTAATAGTCGGAGTGTCAGTGGGACTGAGTCTAATCTTGCTCCTCATCATCGTACTGGGCCTGATTTGCTGTTACAAGAAGAGCAAAGGTTTGAAGACACACTTCCTCTGTCCTGTATGAGTTTATGCAGCTGAGTAAAGACAGATTTCTGTGAGTTGTGCTGTTTGTACTGGCGCTGATATAGAAGTATAGTTTGAATCTCTTATTCAAAGATGTATCTCTGTCTCCCTCTACTGGAAATCAGCAGAACACCAACCAAAGCCAGAGTCTGTCAGGGTCTGGGGGGTCTCTCTCAGGAAACCCACCACTGCAGGCTGCTCAGTTTGCATGACTAACATAATCACTAGGATTTAGTTTTTATAGCAGTTACACTGTTTCAGTAAAAGATCTCATTCACTCTGTAATAAGCAGTGATCACATTTATGGATTACTGATTTCATATTTAACAGGAATGCGACTAAATTTCCTCTTGTTCATTAATACTTGTTTATAAGTGAGGTGTCTGTGATGATGTGAGAACACAGTGGCGTCTCTGATGAGTAACTTCTTCTGTTCCAGGTGATTCTGCAGCTCAGCCCAGTGATGACACTTACGCTGAGATTATGACTACAAACAGCTACAGAGGAAGCGGTAAGAACTGCATCTCTACAGTAACAGATATATTTTCTCTTTAACTGTCTTTGATATAATCTAAATTATTTCTGTATCAGATGAAGCAGTGAGGAGACCAAATGATGTGGCTTATTCCCAAATTGAAATGAAACATTTCAACTACCACAGTGAAGGTATGAATGACCTCATGTACTTTAATGTTCTTCAAAACATCTCAGCACCTAGTACATCTCATTGTACATCATACTTTTCCACTGAGAGAAACTAATTTAAGGTTCACAGCTGGACCTTAAAACCACTGCTGTACCTTTAAGGGAACGTTTACATTGTTCGTACCTTGATTAATGAAAATGTTCCTGCACAGAACCTTTATTTCTAACTGTGTAGTTACTGTGAGTGTAAGTCTATTTCAGAGGGTCTGAGCTCTCTCTGGTTCCTCTTTGTGTTTTAATAACATGTCCTCCTGTTTGAAACTACATTGTGAAAACTACACTTGACCTACTTTCTACCTCTAATCTGGCGACGTGTCTCAGGAGATACGCACTTTTTTAAAGTCTCTGATTAAAACCAGGAACACTATCAGACCATGTTTCCTTCATCAGCCTGTTTAGGCAACAGTCATGATTAGTTTCATTAGTTTATGTTACTGTTTAATACAAAATTACTTTAATTAATAAATTATCACCTACCACCTGTCAAACACACTAAAATATAAAAGTCATTAGGTGCTTTTCTCTTGTAGGTCTGTGAAGAAAACTGCTGCTGCTGCTGTCGCAGGACAGAAAGTAAGCATTTCCAGAAACTCCTGGTTGGGTTTTAATGAGTGCAGACAGACGAGGATCTGAACACATTTAGACTGTCAGAATCATCTTTAATATCTGTATATCTTTCAGTAACAAATGCTCTGTTAGTGTTTTATACTGATGAAGTGAGAAGAGTCACTTTTTCTCGTTGGTGTATTAATGTACTTTTCTAACTCTGACTCTGAGTTGAGGAATAATCAGATATTCTGAACTCGGCTTTGATGATAATATCTGGGTGTATTAGCTAGTAAAATGAGTTAGTTAGCCAGTAGAGTGTAATCTGAAACTGTACCCTCAATATCTGTACCATATATATCTATCAATATACCATCTGTCTCTGCTGAGGAACTTTTATTTGCTGTACAGTTTCCTCTCATCTGTTTTTGCACTGCTTATAGCTCAGTTATTTTATTTTATTAGATTGTTATTTTGCAGGACGTGCTACACTGCAGTCTTCTTAAATGGAGTTTAATACTCTCTGTTATGAGTAATAATACACTGTACACCTACAGACAGTATTTATCATAGCAATATTAAATGTAATATTAAGACATGCTAGCACAATGTCAGACATAATAATGTAAGACAGTCACACAAAGAGTTTTGATGCTTAATGTACTTGAATTTTTTTCATTTTAGATATTTTATTTTGTCCTTATGTCTAACCAAACTAAATCATATTCATATATATAATGATGAAATACAGTGTGGTCATTTGTTCTGATCTTCTCATTCTTAGTGTTTTCTAACCTGTTGATCTTTTATAAAGTTTAAAGTTAAAGTTTCATTTATATTCATGTTATGTTTTATGAAATTAAACATTATTTAGTTTTCTTTAATTATCTTAAGAAATCAATCAGTGTAATAAAAGCTGTATTTTTATTCATTTTGCTAATGTCTGGAATTAACACAAATAAACATTTTCTAAGCACAGCACCCCTTATGTTCTGTTCTTTATTTAGAGACAGATATTAGTTTTGATCAAGCATTAATTTTCCCAGGGGAAACTTCAAGCCTTCTTGGCCCTCAGAAAAGGCCTAATGATTTCTGGGAACTGAAAAGTGTTACAGTTGTTGTGTTTAAACTCTGTAAGTATGATAGTAATTCTCTTATTTTAATGTTGAGGTTTGCTCAGAAACAAAGGGTTAAAATCTTAAAACAGAAAATTACATTTTGTTCTCTATTATGAAAGTTCTGTCTAAGCCCAGCTCATCACACAGCATTTTACCATCACTGCATTAAACTAAACCCAGAACCAGACCACAAAACCCATAATAGCTCACACACAGCTTGACATGTACACAGAGGAACCTGCTCGTGGACCCTAGGGCTACTGGTAGTCATGGACCCTATAAGCCGGTTAAAATTCCATGAAAGTTGAGTTCCCTCTTAACTGATGTGGACAAATTACACCAGATTTAGTATCAAACACCAGATAAAATGCAGCATCACAAACTCGAGACCTTTGTTTTTAATGAAGGTGGTCACACCACCATGAGAATTCTCAGCTATTCATCACCTCACTATTACTGCATTAACACAAACCACCGACCACATCACTAAAAGCCATAATCGATTATACGAGGCTTGATGTTTGTAGTTAATATAAAGTGTGAATCATCTATTTTAACCTCAGCTAACTTTACTAGATTGGCCTGTAATCTATTGTTTGATCTTATAACATGAGGGGAAACGATTATCTTATAAGAACATTACACCAACGTCTTGGACATATCAGTCAGTCAGTTCTCATAGTCAGAGCTCTGGTTAATGGAGAAACAGGCAGATGAAACAGTGACTTTAACAATGATCAGATAATTATGGGAAAGACTTCAGTCCTCAATCA